>NW_024581825.1:0-88893 GCF_017639235.1 Corvus kubaryi | reverse complement strand
GTTCGGGGGCCGGAGCATCCCCGCGGGGGGACACGCACCCCGGTGCTGCCGGCCGGGGGGCTCGGGGGCCGGAGCATCCCCACCGAGCGGCCCGCGGGGCAGCGGGGCAGGCGGAGCCCTGGCGTGGTGCGGGATGCCAGTGCCACAGGCCACCCAGCCCGCCTGGGCACCGCGCGACCCTCCACACCACGGCACGCCTGGGGGAGCGGGGGACTCTGCACCCCATGGAACGCCTGGGAGACCACCCTGCGCCCCATAGGTACCCCATGTGCCACACACCCCACAGCACAGGACACCTCGGGGCCCCGGCACCCACAGCAGGGTTTGCGTGGGATCCTGGCGTGGCACATGTGGGGTCCCGACACTGCATCCCACGGTGGCTTTTCCTGGGGACAGACCCCTCCGTGTGGCTGCCGCTGGCACCATGGTGTGGATCCCTGATGAAGCCAGGTCTGCATTTGTTGTTTCTGCCACACAGATCCCAGCTGGATCTGTGCTGGCATGGAAAGCAGGATGGGGCTTGCAGGGTGGCCTGTGGCATCCTGCCCCTGGGGGACGTGTAGGGAGCCGGGGGTCACTGGAAGCTCTCCAGCTGCTCTCCGGCCCCACAAAAAAACAGGGTTAGAGACCACACAAAAGCAGGGTTAGCGAGGGGATAAGTGGTTGAATTGGGATGCGTTTCAGTGCAGTTTGCTCCATTCATGTGGTTAAAGCCTGCAATTTCCCTTTCTGTGTGCCACTGATCTTCTTCCCCATGCCCTCCTCTCCATCAGGGCACGCCAGGACACACTGGGTGCTCAGGCTGTCTCAGGCTGGGCACAATGTCCTGGGTCCAGTGGCCAGTGTGTCCCCCAACCTGGCCAGTGACAGTCTGCCCAAGTTGAGCACATCTCTGCTGCAGGAGAGCAGGGAAAGGGACAGGTTGGAGGCAATGTACAGCCTATAAATGCACATATATATATATATGTGGGGGTGTGTATGGATGGATGGATGGATGTGAAAATATGGGTTAATTGTTGGACTTGATGATTTCAGAGGACTTTTCCAACTTCAATGATCCTGTGATTTTTTCCTTTCTTCCAAACTTAATGATTCTGTGAATACACACACATACATACGCACGTGTCCACAGGCCCATGGCAAGGCAGCCTGTGCTCAGCAGTCCTTATCTCACCCCCCCAGCTCATGGCTGGGACTGGGAAGGACATCACAGTCTAAGTGAGGGGCCCATCCCTGAGTGGATCCCACATGTGAGCATGTCCCTCTGTCCTACTGCTTCATCTGCCTTCAAAGGGACATTCCCCAGCACACACAGTAGGAGCCCTAGGCGGTTGTTTAGGATCCCACCCAGCATCTGGGCATCAAACGGGCAAGGACAGGCACACTGGAGTAAGAGCCCAAACCTGCCCCAGTGGAAATGGGCAGTGTACGACAGCACTGTAAGGATGCTGGGGATGTGCTCGGCTGAGCCAGTGCCATTGGAGCCTGTCCTTGGCGTTGGCACAGCACTCTGGGCCTCATTCTCTCTGGGGTGAGCTGCCGTGGCCGCCGGGGAAGTTGCTCCTGGCTTGTGTAATGGCCTTGCTTGGGACCGGCAGGAAGCAGCCGGCTCCCAGTGGTCTTAAAATAGCTGAGCATTATGGGCACACCCTTGTTTTTGAGGGCGGGCAAAACCTGGGGAGTGTGGCCATCGAAGAAGCAGGAAAGGTGACCTCCTCTCTCCCAAACACTGCCTGTTTGTGCTGATGGAGAGCACCTGGCAAGGTGTGTCCTCAGCTCTGGAGCTCAGGGTGGCTGGGGCCAGCACGAGGAGGATGTGGTTTACAATGAGCTGTTTGCAATGGATATTTTTTATTTTCCAAGTTTGAGTGATCACCTTTCAGCCCTGCATTATGACTCTCTGTCTAAGATGCTGCACGCCAAGGATTTTCACTGTTTAATTTGACAGCACAGGAAATTTGACAGCCTTTGTGTGCCTGCTGCCTGACAGCCCCATTTGGTGGTCCCAGCTCCTGTACCAGCCAGGCTGCGAATAATCACCCCCACCCTTCCATTATATTCCTGTTTTGCTTTTGAAGAAATTCCCTGGGTTGTGCTCATCACGTGGCTGTGGAAGCCTGGGGGTTCTGCAGTCTGCCCTTGCAAACACCTCTGGGAAAAGGGGGATTTTCCCCTCTGAGTGGCCCCAGCACCTCCCCCTTCACAGTTCCGAAACACGGGATGCCATCCCCCATATCCTGCAGGATTCATGGAGCAGCTGCATCCTCCCACCAGGAAAGGCCAGGTGACCTCGGGCTTAAGGACAGCCCCAGGCATGCTCGAGGTCTGGGGAGCAAAATCCAGGGACACAGCACTCTTGAGGCCACGCTACAGACAAGTGTGAGGGGTCCCTGCAGCCCAGCATCCCTCTGACACCACTGTCTGGGAACGGATGGGATCATCCCCCTCCTGCCCCGGGAATCACGCATTGAGACAAGGTGCCCAATCCTCATCCGAACGAGTGGTGCAATCCCCGGGAGAGATGCCCCTCTCCGGGTTATTTATCCATTCCTGCCCGCTCTGCGCTGCCTGGGGTGGGTAAAGACACCAGCAGCCCACGGGCTGAGAAAATCACCAGGGCAGAAGAGCTCCCCTGGTGCTGCGGGGAGCAGGATCCGGAGAGCCCTGAGGGAAGGCGGCGCGGAGCTGCCTGCTGCCCGGGCGGGTGTTGGCAGACACAGCGCAGCGCCGTGCCGGGGATGGAAAGCAGCGCCGTGCCGGGGATGGAAAGCAGCGCCGTGCCGGGGATGGAAAGCAGAGCCGCCCGGGGCTGCGGAGCTGCCGCGGATGCTGGCGCGGTGCCGGCCGCGTGCCGAGGAGCCGGGCAAAGCCGTGCCCGCGGGCTGCCTCCCCCCGCAGCCTCTGCCCCTTCCACGCACTGCAGGGTCCCTCTGGATGACAACAAGCAGCTGGTGAGAAACCCACGGCAGCTCCGGGGTCCCTGTCCCCACTCCTCAGTGCTGCGCGGGGAGCGCACACATTTTTAATATCGAATTCACCTGGTTTCAATTTTCAGCTCTGGAATCCTGTAAGACTTCAAGGGGGATGGGGCTGCATCCTGCAGGGTTTGCACCTCCCCTTGGCAGCCAGGCCCTGGCCATGGGCTTGCGATGCACAAGATCTGGTTCAAACCTACATACATTTTGCCCTCTCCACCGGTCATGACACTGGTGCTTCAGTTTCCCTGGCTGCCAAACACAGGCCCCGTTGTGGGACTGGAAAGCCAAAGTGGGGTGGTGGCACTGGGGCAGGCGAGCACAGGCGTGGCAGCGGTGGGATGCAGGACAGGATGTGGCGCGTTTGTGGCCATCTCTCTTGTTTGCACAGTGAGTCAGTGGGGTCTGGGAATTCTCTATGGAAAGTGTGGGGTGTGTGGTCCTCACCTTGCTGTGCCACAGGCAAAACCACAGATTAAACCCTCCTGAGCTCCCTGCCCGGGACAGAGCCTGTGCTCCCCAGTGCTGGGTGCATTTTCAGGGGCTGGTTTTGCACCACCATCCTTCTCCTTCTCACTGACACAGAGGCACAGCACCCTCCAACCTCGGACATCAGCCTGGCCTTGCACTTCCAGGCAGAGCACGGATCTCCCAGCCTAGCCAGAGCACCCCACCATGCCCAGGGAGAAGGTGGATCTGCCAGCAGCGATGCTGGGGTGGGGGATCCCCTCTGTGGGAGTACATCCCTCCCCACTGCACTCAACAATTCCCTGTTCAGTGGTGTAAGAGATGGGAATTTGTAAGATACGGGATAACTGGGCCAGGGCTGCAGGCGGGAAGGAGGGCTGTATAAATAGAAAGGATATTTTTACAGGCTGCATTGTTCAGGCACGGGCAGGTCGGGAGCACAATGAGCCCTTTTCCCTCTCTGCTGGCATTTTCGCTGCTGCACCTTGGAAATGCCCCAGAGAGCAAACGGCAACTCCTGCCAAGCTCCAAGTTTGTGCAGCCACAACAAAGTGCCTGGAAGATCACAGCAGGCAGCAGGAAGCCCTGCTCGGGGCTGGCTGCCCAGAGGCTCCTCAGCTGGCTGAGCCTGACCCCACAGCTGCCCTCGGGGGTCTGGGAGCCCACCAGAGCTCTGGGGTCACAGGGAGGTGCTTGCAGAGCAGCCAGGGCCTGTGTCTGCTTCACAGCCCCCAACAACACCAGGCCAGGGCTGCTCCCAGTGCCAGGGAGGAGAATGCATCCATCAGTCTCATCACCTGTGTCCTTGCCCAGCCTCCTGCCCTTCCCAGCCATGAAGGGGAAGGAGCTGCTCTCCCTCCCTTCTCCTCTGTGTAAGGGGGCTGGGGGTCAATAAAAGGCAGCAGAGAAACCAGGCCAGGAAGAGCAGCTCCGGTGTCACTGCCTCCGCCTGCTCCTGCTCTCTGCTTTTTCCCAGGACAAAGCAAACTGATGCTGAGCTGCACCTGCATGGAAACCCACAGTGACCACCAGAGAGGGTGCAGCACAACCACAGCAAGGCAGGGATGGGCCACATCCTTCAGGGAATTCCTGCTGGGAACAGAAATTGCACCCCACCATCTCCCTCAGCCCAGCGACCACAGGGGCCTCACTCATGTCCAGGGCTGGAGGTGAAAGAACACAGAGACACCAACACTCAGCTAAGTTGTAGGAATTTATTTTAAATAACCTACAGTTGATTAAAAGGGAATTCATGATAAAAATAGAAGATACTTGTTGAGGAAAGGCTGCAGGAAATGGTCTTGCACACACACTACGCTAACAATGCCTCTAAGACTAATGATTATAGCAAAAAAAGGTTTCACATTAAAATTCTGCTTTTTAATTTTTAAAATTTTTTTACACAATTACAAAAGAAAAAAATAAAAGCCCTAAAATCTTGATTATTTTCCTTTTTGGACCAATGCTCATTTCCCTCGAAATTTATTGACCTGTGAAACTTCTTTTTACACAATAAAATCTTTCAAGTAAAAGAGGGGAGTGGGGCTTAGAAAAAAAGGGGGGGGAAAAAAGGTAAAACAGTCTGACAAACCTAAAAAGTAGATAATTCTTGGAAGTGTACAGAGCATGTTCAGAACAAAGGGTGATGGGAATGTCATTTGTTTCCAATTTCACTTGTCCTCAAATTCCACACACATCTTCCCATCACACGGCCCCCTCCCCCCACCCGCTCCCCAAACCTACATGATCTTTAAGATCATAAAGAAAGAAAACTGTTTAAATATTTTAAAATAATTAAAAAGAAAGAAAAATTCACATTTAAAATAGGAACACTCAAGTCAGGAGGCCGATTTCCCATCATGATTTGCTCTGAACAAATGTGGTGGATATTTGTAAATTCATGTTCCAATGCCACAACTGTTTCAAGTGACAAATTGAAAAAGATTTGGGTATTTCCATGACTATAGTGATAGCTGTAACAGGTGCGTTGGGTTCCTTAAATTTCGTTTATTTGTTAAATTCTGAAATGGGGCGGGAGGGGGAGGGGAAGGGCAGGGGTTAAGGAGTCCATTTTCTATTAAAATATAGAAGTTATTGCAAAACCCTAACTGTAAAAACGCACCAATATAATTGGATTTTGTATACAGTAGCTAAAGATTCCCACGCTCTCAGTGTGATGGTGAATTTGCCTGGCGGAAGGTTGACAAATCCCCATCCACTTGCCCTGCCTCAAGAGAAAAACCACACAAACCAGACAGCTAGAATTTGGATCTCTGAAACATTTTTAAATAAGTTGTCCATAGGACAACTGGCTCAGCTCCTTTAGGATATTTCCAGGTTATGCTTTCTGCAAGTTATTGGCTGTTGTTTTATCTGATGCTCACTTGCCCCTTTCCTCCCCCTTCCCCAGCATCCAAGGACAAGTAAGGCTCACAGTTTATCAATCTCCCTAAAAACCAGGCTACTCCCTTTTCCCATAAAATTCAGCTCAATAAAAACAGGTTAAAACTCATAGTCTTCCTCTGCCATGTCGATAGCCCAGGCAAATTTCTCTCGTTGGGTTTTGTTATAAATCTTCTCTATAGGAATTCCCCACTTCTTACACCTGCAGGAGAGGAGATGCTGTTAGAGTTTGGGATAAAAGGAAGGCCAGAGACCCTGCCCTTGTTGCTATGTGTGGGGACAAGACAGAGGTGAAGGGGTGGGGTGGATCACCCCAGCACATCTCAGGCAGGTGCTTACCAAGCAACAGAGATCCTGGGATCCAGATAGTTGAGTTTGGAGGTGCCCAAAGCGATCTGCTTGTTCTCCTCCCTATCTGTAGCCTGAACCTCCAGCTTCATCAGTTGCTCCTCGATCCTCTGCACTGCTTTCTTCTTGCTCTCCACTGTCCTGGGGTGGCAAAGAACACAGCACTGAATTCCTAATGCCCTGCCAGCACTGTGGGAACCCAAAGGGACTCTGCTCAAGGTAAGCAATGCCACCAGCCACACAGGGCAGCTGTGTCAGCACAGATGGTGACACAACACACTCAGCACATGCAATTAAGAACTGACATTTTCCAAGAGGCAGAGCAGGAATCTTAAGCAGCAGTTTTGTTTTAAAGGGTTGGAAGCAACAGCCTGAACTGTTCTGATGCTACACCCACTCCCACACCAGCCCATCTATCCCTCAGTAAGTCATGCTGTGATCCTGCTTTCAGAGCTCCTGTAACTCAGCTCCCCCGTGGCTGCTCTGCAGAGCCCACACGGAGCCCAGCACATCGTCTGTGCCGTGGGCTTCCGACGGGGAGCGCGGAACTCAGGGAGGTGCCTGTGCAGTAATTAATTGTGTGAGCCCTGGCTCCCCACAAAGAGCAATGCTGCACACTGGATCCACCCCTCTGCTGGTCCTGGGCAGCAGCGGGGTGGGTGAGCACTGGTGGGTGCTCAGCTCCCAGGGCTGGGCACGAGTGACCACGTCAGGAACCGCAAGGTCACACCACCCCGTGGGTGACCATTTCTTCAGGCACAGAATGAAAAGGACAAAAGAAAGCCTTCCCAAATCACAGGCCAGGAGAGTGGAATACAGGGTTAAGGACCCCTTCTGGGACCATTGCACAGCCCAGTAACACCAGCCTTACTTTTTAGACTTCTCATCCCTCCGGACCTTGGCATCAGCTTTGGCGCTTTTCAGTTCCCTCCTGGCATCAGCTAATTGCTCCTTCTTGGCATCAATCTAGGAGAGGCAAAACCAGATGGCAGCACTGTGAACAAGCTGCTGACAGCTGTGTCAGTCACCCCTGGGCAGCATGACCCAGGAAGCCAGTTTGTGACCACGTTCAGAATCTACCAGCAGTCAGATCCACTCCTGCAGAGCAATCAGGCCACTGGCCACTGCACAGCCAAGTGTGGTGAGATATCCCCTTCAAAAAATAGGGCCTCACTAATTTCCAAAGACAAGATGGTGCTGGGAGCTTTCTCACACAGCTACAACCAAGCAGGCCAAGGAATTGGCTTGGTCTGGCCTGGCCAACAATCCCTCCTGGCAGCTTGTCTGCCTCCACTGCATCCCACTACTACCAGCTCTCTGATGGCTACATGGAAGGATGATCCCTGATCCCTCAGCAGGAATCAGCCCCAAATCCTACACACTGAAAGGTGTTAATGCTCCACGCAGTTCTTCTTCAGTAAGCTTAGGATTCAGGGAGATTTAGCATTTTGCAGCCCCTGCTCAACCACTCCCCTTAAACATCCCCAAGCTCTAGGATCTAGGGTGAAGGCAGCCATGTTAGGTGTTATGGAAGCAGGGGACACTGCAGTGCCAAACCAGAACTCCTTATTGTGAAGGTTATTCTAAAGCCAGACCAGGAACAGACCTAACCCCTTTGGACCTCATGGCCTTCACCAGAAACAATCTGCAAAGGAAGAGGTCAAGTCAGAGGGGCATAATGTACTATGTACACACGGACAGTGGCCTGGGATTCACACAACAGGGGTGGATGCCCACTCCAGGTTCTTTAGGGGACACAGATCACAGCTAGAGACTGCTGCTCTCAAGTTTCAATGGCAGCAGAACACACAGCTATAGGATGAAGGGCAGAAAAAGGGTCCGGTCTTTTCTTTACAAGTAAAACATAACTCAGAGAAGCCCCTTCCAGCTCGCTGCTCATCTCCAAGCATCATCTCTGATGCACACTACCAACTCCTGACAGGGAAAAGCAGGCTCTGCTTTCACCTCACGGGAAAGGAATCCTGACTCCTGAGATGCAGCACGTGGAGCCCTGCTGCCCCTGAGCTGGGCAGGGGGAGGTACCTTGCTCTGCAGGTTCATCATGGACTTCTCGAAGGTTTTGGGTGGAGCTCTCTGGTGGTTACACAGAATGGCCACTGCTCTGTTGGCACGGTTGTAGGAGAGGATCTTTGCTGGGATGTTGTCATCCGCTGTGAAGGAAGGGAAGTGGTGAACGAGTGGGTTCTCCAGGGTGTGCTGCCCCAGCCAGCATCCCACAGCCACTGCAGAACCAGCCTTCCGCTCCCATGGCCATTCTCAACACTGCACTCCAACTGTAGTCCCAAAAGCCTGGCCACTTCCATCCCAGCCCCTAACTCCTTCTGGATGTTACTCATCACCACTGACACCATCTCAACTCAACAGAGGGGAAGCACAGCCATGCCCAGAGCAGGGGACAGCAGGACCACCCTGCCCAGGACACCGCTAGGCTTCACAGGTCCAATGTGCCCACTTGGTAAAGCTGCCAAGTGCAAGGCAGCCCTGCTCACAGAGGTTGTGGATGAGCAGCCAAGGAATGTGGCGCTGTTACAGATGCACCTGCCTTGCCTGTCATCTACAACACCTCACAATTAAATAGAAAGCAAACAGATTTGGTAAAGGATAGGCATAACCTGGAAAATACACCCTGGTGTGCTCACAAGTCAGTTCTGTTCTGCCCCAGTGCTGGGCTGTTCAACTACCCCCAAAGATTGACAGCAGATTTTTGGTCAGACCTCAGCTGCCTGACGTTTGCACTGGGAGAACTGTAACAAGGAAGTGGTGAACAGATACATGACTTGTGGCTCAGCCAAGGAAGCCAGGTCTGTGTTGCACAGTCAGATCTGTTCCCCTCACAGCTTCAGGGGCAAGACTTACGATTAGTGAGCTCCTTGAGCTGCTGCTGTAGCGTGATGGAGGCATTGTAAGTACGGAATACCTTGGCTGTCAGTCCCTCCATAAGGTCTTGAAGGTGTTTATTTAAGATACTGGTCTGAAGAAGCAGAAAGGAGGTGACAGTGAGCACTAGGAATGGCCACAGCATTTGTGAAACCTCTGGACCCATGGCTGACACAGAAGTGCAGCTCACGGCTGAGGCCTGGTGTACTCAGACCTGACCACAACAGAATAGCCACAGCATTACTGAAACCACAGCAAAAGTGAACAAAGAACCAACAAGTATTAGATTGGTAACAAGTACCACAAGTGGCCAAAAAGGATTTCTTTGGTGCAGAGATTTTGGTTTCCAGTAACAATAAAAGTGCCTGGACCACCACAGTGCTCCCACAGAGTCAAGTGTGCAGACAGGGATGGCATCTGAAAATCTGTCACCTCACACATTCATCATCTCTGAACTCTGAAAACACTCCCCAGGTCAGAGCCAGGCAGGCTCACCAGGACCAAGGCCCATCGCTTTGGGAACCTGTGGGCACAGTGGACAATTCAGCCACCAGACTGAGACAGACTCTCACTGCCTTGAGGCTGCTCTGGAAAAAAATTTCCACTGAAACCATTTCTGGAACAGAGCAGCTGTTACTGCCTGCTGCAGAGCAAGCCTGCTCATGGTGCTCCACCACCCTCACCAGGAACTATGTGCTTACATTGAGGCGGTCAAAGAGGTCATCCTCAGGCTGCTTGTTCTCCATGAACAGCTGAAGATTCTTAAACACCTGCAGGAAAAAAACCCCAGGAATGTCAGGCACACAGACCACACAGCACTGGGCAGGACTGAGTTGTATGAAAGCAAGACTGCCAGGGAGCCATTAAACTGTTCCAGGGAACAGTGATGATGCTGGATGTTACTTCTCAGCATGCAAAGACCCATCTCTCAATGCAATGCCTGTGCTGCAGGTTCCTCCCCAGCAACAGGAGTCCTGAGCCTTCAACGCCCTTTATCCTCATCCTTTGGATCAAAATTACAGGAGATCTGACTCTGCTCTGGTGTAGCTGCCTAACAGAGAAAGAGACCCCAAAGCTACTGTCTTTTCCTTACTCTCCTACTATTACTCAAGCCCAAGAGACCCCTGAGCCATTTTCCATGGACTGAAGCTACAAGAAACCCTCCTCACTGCTGCATTGTTTCATACAATTTCATCCCAAACGTGTCTCAGTGGGGTAGGGAGAATAATCAAAGCATCTTTGATTATAACAGAGACCACAAATCCCAGTTCTGCGTGCTCCAATTCCCCAGCTTCTGAACAACACACATTCTTCTATAGACACCCAATATACAAAGATTTCTAGTTCTACAATAATCAACTCCTCATTTTAAGCACTGAAAAAATAACAAGAGATACCAATAAATTTAAACAGAAGAATATGCTTTCTTCTTCACACAGGGAACCAAGAATTCCAGCACAAGTTAGTTTCTAGAGCAGCGGTAGTTTGATTTTTTTTTTCAGTTGTTTTGCTCCTCAAGAGGCCAACATTTACTGCTGACTGTCATGACAACTACCACAGTATTATACACAGGGTATCTAACACAGACCACAGAGCTGTGGACCAAATGCAAAGCTGTTACACCCACAAAAACATTTTGGATAGTGCCCTCCAGGTTCACGCTGCTGGATAGGGATCGATTCTGAAATGAGGCCAAAATCACAGCCAATTTGAAACTGGTGGATGACAGAAATAAAAGAATTGACATGGCATAAGAAGTCTTGGCTGGCAGACACCCAGGTTCATAGGCCAGGGGTATCAGTGCACCTACTCCACAGGCTCTGGAGCAGCAAAGATTAAGATCTACCTCTGTGAGGGCTCAGATCCAACATGAACCAAACCACTGTGACAGAGGTGTGTATTATCAAAGCCCCCATCAAACTGCTGCTCTGCCAATGCCAGCAGTATTTCAGAACTTTTAAAGCTGTTTCTTGTCACATGGGCCTGGAACTCCACCACCTACAGGTGACAAAACCAACTCTGGTGACCAGAACAAGACCCAGGAAACTCATCTAGCACAGCTGTTACAGTTATGCTATGTCAACTCTTCCCACTGACACCACAGGGAAGAGGAGCAACATGTCTGAACATCTCATCTGCCAGGCTGTGTCACACCACCTTCCATGGCACTGCCAATAAAGAGCATGTCACATTAACTGACTTATTTCTTGGCTCGGTGTCTTAGCACTGATAAAGCAACGTGTTAATGCCATCCAAACTGTGCTGACCACATCTCTAACAGTTCAGTCTGTGTATGTGCTTGTGGAGGTGCCTTACCCTCTTCTCCACAGGGACTTTGTTGTAGTATCGGATGGAGTCCTTCCCGAGGAAGTCAAACTCAACCACGTATTCCTGCCCATCCAGTTCAGGATGCAGCTTGATGTGCTCTACTCTCAGAGAGCAGCAGCCCACGGTGTCAGCTGTCTCTCCTTCTTCTTTTTCATTACCAGCTCTCAGGGCAAGCTACATTAATATCGAGATAAGAGAAGTAAGGAATTCAAACTGTCCCCAGAACACAGAGATGCTGCAAGCCTTCAGACAATGGCCTAGAACCAGCAGTGTCCAGAGGAGAATATCTCCTTATTTTAAGAGTTTAAGCCAGGATGCTTTACCAACTTTTGCTCATTATGTAACTCAAACTGTGACACAGTTCTGACTAATGGAAATTAATTTCAAAAAGTGTGGCAGTTTTTAAAAATCAAATTGACTTCCATGTGAACTCTACCTGAAACAAACAGTTCAGTTGTTCACCTTCTATGATCCTACCTGTTCACTGCACACTAAATACATTTCAAATAGCATATAGGTTATATAAATATTGGCTTGTATCAATTAATTAAAGGCTACATTTGACTGCATAAAAACACATATATTTAACAGTGCTGGCTAAAACAATTTCTAACTTTTGAAATCTTCAGTGGTCATATGAAACCACAATTATTCACATCAAATTTGCCTGGTTCACATCAAACCATTTTGAACAAGACCTGTTAATTTAGTTAGTCAAGACACCATATGCTACTAGGGAACAGCTCTCTGGGAACTGGTTTTAAGTTGCTTTAAATGCATCAACACAACTGCAGTTTTCCTTATGCTGCGGTGAAAAAATTATCGTAATTACAAAACCTCACAACTGTGACCTCAAACTGAAGAGGTGACAAACCAGCAGAAATTCCCAGCAGGAAAACTGAAACAGCTGGAGACAAAAGGCCCACACAGACTTCCCAGTAATCCAACTGGGTGATTCTGGAACCAGGCCGTGAGTTTTGCCTGAACTAAACAATGCTGCCTGAAATAGCTGTGTTTAGTACAATAGTTTATTGCTCTGGATTCCAGGTAATGGGAAGGAAAAGGAGCCTGCTCACCAGGAAGTCTCAGGATACCTTAGTAACTGGGCTCAATTCTGCCTTCAAGACAAACACACAGCATTCCCAAGTATTCCCAGCAGGACAGGGAAGGCGAGGGGAGCCAAGGAAGGAGCCTCACCTTGTCAATGAAGTACAGTGCGACAGCCCTCTGCCGTACTTTCATCTCTTTGGATTTCCAGTCTTCTCGGTATTGATTCCGGATTTTATCTACACACTTCTTCAACCTCCGAGCTGTCTCGTACTTCTGCCAGTCCTTCTCACCCTGCAGGGAAGTTGGAATAGAGTCAGCACTAGAGAGCACGCAGAGGACCAGCTCCAATCTGCATCTCAAGGCTTTGCAAGCCCGTGTGTGGCAAATGGTCTCGCTGTACAAAAGCACTGAGATGCTGCTGCTGCACAGCTCAGCTTCACACTGTGCTGCCACACAGCTGCAGGTCATTCAGATTTCCATGATATTAAATGCTTCCATGGAAGCAGCTAGAGAGGGACACAAAAGACACATCTTCCCTGCTTCTCAAAATACAAATGGCTTCCTCTGCTTTATTCAGATGGCACTTATGTTCTTTCAGCTGTGTAATTAAATACCCATAAAAGGCAAAAGCAACATCAACAGTTCATCATCATTATTATATATTCAAGACATAGCAAAAAGAGGGCAGGAATTCACAAGGAACAGAGATATTTTTCCTCCTTTATTTGTAGGACAAACTCCTTGTTTCCAATCCAGGAAAAAATCTCTCAGGAAAAGACTTCATGAAAGGAGCTTAAATTCTTGCTTTTATGGACTTGAGCCACAGACTGGGTATTTGCTCCCGCAGCAGGAGTTTGTTTTCCTTCAGTCATGAGCTCCTTACCAGCCTTCTCAGCCAGGAGCCTGGCCGGGTTTTTAATTTTACAAACAACTAATTAGCAACCCGTGGTTAGAACTTCACTACATGACCAGGCAGTGGAAGTTAAAGCCAAATGTATGTGAAATATCCACCAGAGCAAGCCCTTTCTTGGATAAAATGCTTCCTTTTAGGTTTACACAGGTTAAAGGATTCCACAAGAAATGACACAGTGACGTTTTTCAGAGACATTTTGAAGACTTCACCTGCTCTCCTGGGCAGTAACTGTATCCTCTCTTTTCAAGGGGGAACAGAAGCACAGAAGCTTCCCTACGTTTTTCAACCACTGTAGGATGAAACAGCCAGGTAGCTTTACCTCCTATCTCTTCCCTAATCAAGAGCTACATTTGCTTCTTGGAAACTTGACCAGGAAGATTGCTTTGGTTTTGTTTTTTTAACTAGATCTTTACCTTAATTCTTGAGCTAGGGTTCAACATGATATATTTGATAGAGCCTTGGATGTTCTCAGTCCATGACACCAGCCAGGTCACCTTGTTATCATGCCGGACCTCCTTCCATTTGTGTCCTGGTGGAGGGGCAGGGATTTTGGAATCCCTACAGAGAATTAGAAAACAGACGATAAAAGCTATTTAAAGAAAATCCCACCAGCATCAAAACAGAGAAGGTAATAACCAGCATTACACAAAGAAAGTGCAGGGAAAGGAACTGAGGCAACAAAACTGCATTATCTCCACAAGCAGGAAACCAAATAAATCAAAATGAACAGTCAAAGATCAGGAATGTAACTGCTACCAACATGGACCTGCTGAAGAATTACACTGTAGGTGGGACACATTGCTAGGACGAATTTTGATTTGTGCACACTGCAATAGTGTGGACACTTATGAGGACTAGAGAGAGTGAAGAGAAGCCCACCAAACCTTAGCCTTCAACATCAAGGAAGACAAAGTGGGGCAACCTATGTAGAATAAAATTATTTTCTGGAAATACTAGCAGGAAAGGCAGTTCAAGCAGATGTAGGCTGTAGGCGTGAGGAAGAAAATATGTTGACAAAGTTCTACATGAACCCCATGATTGCCTTGCTCAGTCTTTGCTTGTATGACTCAGTTTCTTATCCATATGAGAACAAGATAAGCTGCATCCCTAATTCTACATGTTTGAGTATCAACTGATACAGAGTTTTAAAAAATGAGCTCTAGAAAGCAAAGCCAAGGCGTGAAGCATGCAGTGCTCACTTGCTGCAGTTAATGATGATGTCTTCAGGCATGATGCGTCTCTTCAACATTCCCATTTTGGGATGGTTGCCACGACCTCGGAAGAGACCTGGGGGTTCAATCTTAAAGTTGGCAATCCTCTCCTTGTGGTTGTCCATCACACAGTAACCATACTCCTTTAATAGCCGCTCGTTCTCCTCTTTGATTTTCTGGGAAAAGCCAAAAGCGAAGATGATGTGGCACATGCAGCACCACACATACCTTCATATGCCAAGACTTAACAAATTTTTATATTTGCACCACACTAATGCTGAAGACCCAACCCAAAACCAGATCCCCATCATGGCAAGTGTATCAGACTGGCCAGAAAAGCATTCATAAAATGCAAGCAGCACAAACAAACTGGAAAAAGAGAAAGAATGTGTGAAAACTTGTATTTGAGGGAAACAGATCAGTGCTGGTGAAGGCAGCTACAGTTTTGTCACAATAGAGGCATGTATCTCTATCCATCTATCTCAGATTCAAGGGTACTCCCAGCACAGTCCTGCTACTTTATATTCTATACTCAGCATTTGGCATCCACTGGACTTCGTATCTTGTTGTTTATGTAAAAAATTCTGTGTATAGAAGACTTCTGTGTTTGAACTCAGCATTGGAAAGCAGGCAAAGGAATGTCTCCAGGCTGCTGCATGTCAAGCCTGTGTCAGCAAATGGTCTCATAAGCAGAACACAGCCTTCTAAGAAAGAATGTGCTGAGATTTCACTGCATACTTCTGTGCCTGAACTCTAATTATACAGAAGGAAAAATAAAAACATTGCAGCTCAAAATAAAACATCTGACCCACAGACAGCACTGCTGCACCAGCTAAGAAACAGAAAAAGCCACTTCTGCTCCATTTTAAGAGCTACCATGGACAGGAACTGAAGGGCTCACCCACATTTATCAAACCAAAACAGCAGGAAGACAAGGGCTCTCTATTTTGATGGGATCCCTCTGATCCCAAAGGCTGTAATTCCAAGCTGCCAGGCCCATCATTCAAAGGACAACTACTAAAGCATTGCAGAGGATCAACTTAGAACTTGGGGAAGGTTTTCACCTTCCAACATCCACTGCAGTTAATTTAATTCTCAACCTACGAGACACTGTAGCCATGCTACTGGATAATAAAGTTCATTTTTATTCAAAAAACAGCATTACTTGATGTTTAAGATTTCTTCTCTCATGTTATTCACTGATGGCATTGCTGCACCATCCTTATCTATGCCATCCTTAACAGAGTATCCACTGCTCATTATTTCCCAGGGACCAATGAACCCAGAGGCAGCACCTCTGATTCTCTTTATTAACTTAAGCTATTACTTAACTTTACTTAAGCTATTACTTACTTAACTTTATTTCCCTAAGCAGGATCAGCCCTATCAATATCATTTAAGTCAGGATGAAGATTCAGCTGTAAACACAGTGCTCTGCCCTACCTGAGCTGCACAGTGCAGACTCCTACAGTTCACCTGAAAGCAATAATCTGAAAGCTGAAGAAAACACTGACATATGCACAGCAAGGAGAATGATTACACAGAGATGTTTACAAGCCAGCTAAGAATCATGAAGTCTCCTAGAATTCCCTCTGGTACCTGTTTCTCCTCCTTGGACATCTGTTTCCTAGCTTCCGACTGAGCTTTGAAATACTGGCTCATGTGGGTGAAGTCACACTTGCTGAGGTTGGTGATAGTGCTCTTCTCTTCAGAGGTCATTTCCTTGCAGAAGGAAAGCAGTGCTTTAAGTTTACACACACATACACAAAAGTTTCCATGCATAGCAGAGCTTACGCTACTCCAGGCAGCTTAAACAGGAACAACAGGCAGGTTCTCACAATAACCACCCCAAGAATCCCCCAATTCTTGCACAGGCTCACTCCAGCTGAGGTCAAAGAGGAAAGAAAGGACAAGCGGCAGATCCTGTGGAGCACTGGCATTGCAGGGCTCTGATCTCCCCAAGCACTGGGCAATGCTGCACCACTTTCCAAAGCACTTCCACACCCAGCTGTGACTGGGACTGCTGAGGGATGGGGAGAAAAACCCAGAAACCCATCCAGGAAAAGTGCATCAAACGTTTGGTTTGCTGTTATGGCTGATGACTGAGGTGAATATCTCCATTTTAGGTCTTTGGAAGGGGTTTCCTTCTAGTAAATCTGGCTCTTACACAAGGCATGTAACAGGGAGGTCAGGTACACCCATCATGCTGCATCATGCAGAGAACCCTGACTTTGCTGGTTTAGAAAGGCATTTATGGTAGGGTCCTTCCTGGTGAAACTACAGGATAAACGGGAAACTTCACAGCTACAGTGTGAGGCAGCTTTCAGTGGCCTTAAGCCAACTTTTGCATGCATGGAACAGTAGCCCCTTTTCACTGGCCCGTGCTGAGGAGACACTGGCCATGTTCGCAGTCACTGCAGCCCAGGACTATGTGCATACCTTTCTCCAGTCCTTGAAGAAGTTTTTCCTGAAGATCTCCTTTGTAGTGTACTCATGATCAAGCATTTTTGCAAAGAATGTAGCAACTTCTTCTGCTTTGGTACTCAGCTTAATGACTTTACCTACAAAGAAAGGTTTGCTTCTTAAAGAAAATGGTAAACAGGAATCAAAGCTATAAAGAGAATATAGTAACTACCCTACAGGATTATATTTTTACTACAGAGAAGTTTGTCTTAAAATGTTACATAATACAGCAACTTGAATGGGCAAAGGAAACACAAGAGCACAATTGTTTCACTTCCACCACAAACATTTTGAAAAAAGTTTCCTCTGGAATCTAAACATTAAAAAAAGCAACAGCAATCTGATGTGAGGCAGGTCTGGGCTGCAGGGCAGGAAGGGGAAAAGGCCTGCTGCAGGAAACCCTCTGCTGAGCCACCCCCGTGCTGGGTGTGCTCCTGGGGAGACGCTGCTGTTTGATGTCAAAGAGGCAGGGATTTTATTAAATTTCATATTCCAGCACTCAGACATATGGGAAGTACAGTCCCTGTATTCCTTTTCAATGCACAGACTCCACCTCGGAACACCCCTTCCAGCCTTCAGCTATTTCTAGGCAGGAAGAGCCCTTCCTCTGGATACGCTACAAATAGGCTGGGAAGAGATGCCAAATATTCAACTCTCCTTCATTGCAGGGAAACGTGTCAGGGTTCTGCTAATTGTTCCCTCTGCTGTGGGAATGCACTCCTGCATCTCCAAAGCAGGCTCAAAAGCCAGTTGTTTTTAAGAAAGACTGAGCTGTCAGTGAATGGAGGGGTCACATTCCAGCTTCTCTGCATGACTGCAGCACAAAGTGGAATTGCTGCAAGGGAAGACTGAAACACAAGGGAATAGAGGCTGCTGCAGCATGGAGGCTGTGGATTCGACATCTAACATTCCTATCGAGCACTTTTTGGTCCTGATTGCATTCCTGATGAAACGTGGGGTGCCAGTGATCCCTCTGAAGGATTCTGCATGCAGCTCACATCTCCATCTAGTTGCAAGAAATATTTAAAGTTCCAATGGTTGGCAGACAGTCAATACCTGGGGATTTCTAACAACCATTTTACTGCACAAAAGTGAACACAAGAAACTGTTCAATCTGTGCTCTTGGAAAAAAAAAATACCACGCTTTGGATTTACTACATATTTTCAAAAGTTGCATCATCTCTAAAATTAAAGCATGGGAGTCAGCTATAAAGACTTAAGATCTATAAACCCTCGTAAAACAGGACTTAGCAAAAGGTCCTCCCAATGATCTGAGAATATTCCACGATTAAATAAAAACAATAGTAACTCTGCCAATTTTTAAGCTGTAACCTAAAATACAGCATTTGTTTGCTTATAACAGGAAATGGGGGAAGGGAGAGACAGCAAGGGAGTGTTTTTCCAGGCTGCAATTTTAGCTTGACAGAGGCTATCGAGTTAGTAACATGTTATGGGGCTAAAATGTCTGATATTTTTCCCAGCTAGCTGAAGGCTCAGTCATCTTTATCTAACCACTTTAGAATATATTTCGCTGGACACAATATCCTTTTTTTTCACGAAGGTTTGAAAAGGCTCCCAAGTGACAGAGCTGGTAAAGAAAGGATTTATTCCAGAGGCATGATATTAGTTACCTGATTTAAAAAATGAAAACCAGACAGCAACCAGGGGACATAAAGAGCAGAAGAGCCCTCATGGCCACCACTGCAACTGCCACCACCTACACTCTTACCTTGCCCCACCTACAGAAAAATGTGCAAGTTTGAGCCACCACTGGACTATGAGCAGTGACTGGTTAACCCACAGGCACTGAAAAAGGATGGCTTTGGCATTTCAAGCTCCTTCCCTGAGCAGGTATCACAGGCACTTCCAAGAGCCCCAGCAGCTGTTACATGAGATGAAAGCGGGCAGTGAATCCCCAGGCCGGGGACAGATTCCTCCGGTGCGAGCCGGCCGCTGGCCAGCCACAGCCTCATTACTGGGCTCTACAAATCACCCTGGGATAATCTCGAAATGAGACAACGCCTTGTGAGCACAGACAGAGGCTCTCAGCAGCTGCTGTATAAATCAAACATCTGATTTTTTGCCTAGTTTCTCAAGGAAGACTTATGGGATGTCTTTATTTGCCAGACCCCCTCCTTGCCCACCCCGTGACTGTTGAGCTTATTGATGAATTTCTGTGATGACAGAGGCAGAGGTTACACAAATCCCTGCAGAGGCTCTGTGAAATAGAAGGCTGGAGAGATGAGGAGCTTACTGTTGTCTGCACCAAGGGATAGCTACAATGCAATCTGCCCCTCCCCTTCTCTAGACAACAGGAGAGATCATGCATTTTTCAATACAGGGAAACAATTTCCAACTTTTTATCAGGTTCTTATCAAACCCTAAGAAAGAAGGCTGCAGACATCCTTGATCACTGTGCTACTTGCTTGAAGATAGCCTTTAATATGCTACAGCATATTTATTTCACTACTTTGCTGCTGAAAATGTAATGCCACCTATTCTTCAGTATTTAAAAACACTGTGTCATGTCACATGAAAACAGCACGTTGCTCCTGGAAGAGTTCCATGTGCAGATGTCCCCATCACCAAAAATTGCATTTTCATCCATTCAAATACCTCCCACCTAATTCAATCCTGGGTTAATTTGATCCTTCATTTAACATGATCACAGGACTAAAAGGAAACACACGGGTCATCAAATTCAGGCTCCAGCAGGCATCACATCATATAATCCCTTTCACGTGAGCCTCAATCAACCAGGCAGCCCAGGATATTTCAATCCCACACCAATTAGTTCTACCACACGCAGGTGTCAGGGAGTGGGACCATGACTTACATGAGAGGGCTGTGTCCTTGAGGCCAGGGTCATCCCATTCATTCCTACAAGATCCTAACCATCTGTACCCAAATTCAATTGTCTTTCATTTTGCTCACACCACCAATCAATCATGAATTTCACCACAGATGATGGAAGCTGCAATTCTTGAGGTTAAAGAAAACAAGAGCAAGCCTAAAGGTAACCAGTGACGAGGCAGCTACAATTACACACTCCACTGGTCAGGCACTGCTACTCTGAGGCATCAGACACTCATTCTGCAAAGGAACCTGAGAGATTCACCACCATAAGGGACTGAGAACAGGTTTATCTCTGTGTCACTTCAGTGAGCAGAATTCAGCAGGCTCAGGTAAATCCCTTTCCTTGCACAGACCTCACTTTGCTGCTGAGGAGCTGATTTAAGTGAACCACTAAAACACAACCACCTCCTCAGCTCTTCAGTCCCCAGAAGAACACCGCAATAGCCTGAGATGTTTATTTCTCTTCCTAGCAAGTAGAAACACAGATTAACTCACCATCATAATAAAACTTGACATTTTCAGGCAGAGGTTCATATGGTGGAGCAAATACAGGACCTTTGTGCTCTAGGAACTTCCATTTAATGCCTTCAGGGTAGCGCTCTTCTTCCCACCTTCAAGAGAGAAATATGAACCAATACAATTTTAAGCTCCCAATCTTCATTTTATTACTGTGTGGGTATGAGAGTATGCTAAACCAGCAAGAAATCACTGCTTTGTAGGGTACAGACCAACAACAAATACTTAATGTACTATCACCATTTAATTCTTTCTTTTCTCCTCTTTTTTTTTTTTTTTTCCCTCCAAAAGCCCAGTCGTGTCCATGAACACAACACCTGGGGCTGCAGATTACCTGATGCCATCCTATTCCTCACCTCTCATTTGCTCCTCTTTTCACGAAATCACACAGCTGAAATTGCTTGGATCTTAAGAAAATAAGACTTGGACCCTGTAAACCAGCTAGGATCATGCTAAATTAGCTTCAGCTGTGATCTAACATCAGGTCCAGGATGCCTGCTCAGCAAACTCAAACAATTGTGGTATATTATGCAGCTGCTTTCAGATGTGGACAATATGCCATTAAGGGCAGAGATAAAGAAACAGATGTTCATTTACAAGCTAAATGAGAACCAACCTGCTTGGACAAGAAAGACTAAAACCTGCTCTGTCATTTTAAATTCATTCCAATTCTCTGGGTAAGAAAAGCATACTTGAACAAAACCAGAGCAGCCCAGAAAACTGCATGTTTGCCTTAAAGAGGCTCTATAAGAAACGCTCTATAAAAATGCTTTGCAAGTGATGCATTTGGTATCACAACACAGCAAGGCAGGCGCCACCAATGCCACATTCCAAGCAAAGAGGGTCAGCAATTCATCTGCAGAGAAAAGGGTCCTGCCAGGCCAGGATCCTTCCCCCAGCTCCCAGTGCCTAGGTCACTGATTCCACACTCCTCCCCTCCAAGCTCCTTTCATAATTACCACAACATTACTGCTACATGCTGCTGGCACAGGATTACCTGCTGGGAAAGGCTATTTCACCTCAGCCATCAATCAGCTGAAGACCATTAACCTGTCACAGCACTCAGTCTCTGAATTGCCCAGACAACTTTGTTGAGCAGCCATGACAATAAAAAAAAGGAGTTTAAGCTTCTGTCTGGTGTCAGCTCTAAGGAGCAGCATTCCCATTCCAGGTGCCACGGCAGCTGAGGAGAGATGTGCACGTACTGCCTGCATCTCAGGAGCTGTGATGCACTGATAGATTGCTTCATCTCTACTGAGATAAAAGTCACTGCATGGAAGAGAAACACTGCACAGAGATAAGAGTTTCTGCTAGAAGACACTCAAAATGTTTCACTCGTGTCTGTACATCAACAATTTAGGAACAACAGCAACATAGCAGCTGGCTAGAGTTTGAAAGGCACCACCTTTGACCACACCACTGGACCTGACTACTTCTGATGAGAAGCAACAGCTTTAACAGGAAAGCACCCAACCCCAGCTATCAGTGCAGAACTGCATTCAGACTTCAGTCCCTGGCTGGGAAGAAGGCTTAAGTAAACCATGTTGATATAAGAAAGCAATATTGACAAAGATTCCAAATATTTACATTCCTAATGATTGTTGTGTTTTGGGTTTTTTTTAATTAATTAGAAGCTAGAAATATAAATATTTTGTCAAACATAGGCCTAGGTTCTTCCACCCAGAAGCTCCTTTCAGCAAAACAAACCTAAACCACTCTCCTCTCTGCCAGAATAAGCTTCTCCTCTCTGACAATGAGCAATTTTATTCCAGTGAGAACAAAATAAGGGCATCATTCACAGTAGTTACTACTTTTCAGGACAGGTTTGTCATTCTCTTATTTTAAATTTATTTGTCTCGTATTTACTTGATGAGAAATTCTGTACCTCTATCCCCTCCTGTTCTTTTAGAAAGGACACATGTAAAAGCAGTACTAGACATGCAGCAGTTTAAATTGATAGCAGAAGGACACTGTGCCTTCTGGGAAGGCTACAAGGAAACCTGGGATTCATGAGGTAGTTTCTAAGCTCAAAACTACCAGAAAGTGCGCCACAAAAAGACCACAAACCATCCCCAATCCCTCCTCCACCTTCCTAAACATCATACATAAGCATTAAGACAAAAGGTGAAAGTGAGCCTCCTGAGTTTAGCTCATTTTTCATCCTCATTTGGTTTCAAACAGAAAAAGCATTACAGCACCACTGCCCTTGGCAGCTTCTGGTTCTAAAGCAACGCTCCACACATGATTTTGTAGGAGCAAGGAGAATGCTGCCTATTAGGAAAGCTGCCTCACTGATTTCAGCAACAACTCATCAGTCATATAGGCTTCTTAATTAAATCCCACATCAAACTTGCTGTCTCAGGAAAGAAAAGTTGGGGAAGATCTTTTAAGTGGAATGAAAAGAGAGAAGATTCTTAAGAAAAAACCAGAACACACCTCAGGGATATGTTATTTCAAGGAAATGAACTTGCTGTAACACAAGATGGGAGAAGTGCTCGTAAGGTGCACTTCTGGATCACATCCTTCACACGCTGACAGGGTGTGAAAATGACCTCTGCGAGAGCTCCACGTGGTGATGAATGAGGCCAGTGCCTTGGGGATGTCTGCATCAAACATTCACATAAGTGAGGATGAAAATGCTCAAGGCAGCAAGCACTTGAGGAAGCAGCCAAAAAGGTATCAGACACTCAGAAAATTGACTCAGATGGAACATAAAATGCCCTTAAGAGAAACAACTGAAGTGCAGATGAAACCTTGTCCAGCAAAGACGCGCTATACAAAGCTGCAGATGGATGACAGGAACATCAGCAGAAGGATGCAGCTACCCAGTGCCAAATCCTGCAAAACATGCTTTCCAAGGCAGTTTTCCTCAGCAGTAAGCACAAACTGCAGAGCTTAACACAGCTACAGGGGCCTGTGCTGCCCAGGCAGGTGAGGGGAGAACAGCACAGCTTTCCAGTAAAGGTCTGCTGTTCAAGGATACAGCCCACAATAAAAGGGAGCTGCAAAAACAGAATATTGAGCTAGAAAGAACCAGCAAGGGGAGCTGAGACAAAGCCAAAAAGACAACAGATCATTAAGGCTTAGAAGGACCTTCTGTAGCTTCCTACTGCTTCATGTCCCTGTAGTCTGTTAATGTTACTGCGCATTAAAAATATGCTGTCAAAGGGATTGAGAAAAAAGGGGATTGCTCAGGAAAAAGGGAAGGTTTGGGGAGGGGCTGGAAACCTAAGTTTCAAGGGAGTATTCAAGTAAGAAAAAGATTTGCAAGTGCTGATGTTCTGAGGAAGCTGTGACAGTCAAAGAGAAACATGTAAGACTATAAACACTACAGAAGATTTTTTTCTTTTTAAAGATGAATCAATAATAGTGTCAATAAAGGAGTAAAGGATTGAACCTGAAAGGATTGAAGAGATTGCAAAGACTTTCCCCAACTCTACAGCCAAATGATCTGAAAAAAGAAAGTGCTCATGGAAACATCCCTGAAAGGTCATAAAAATACATTACAGGAGGGCAGAAAACACACATGCTTTTGAGAAGTACATATGCACTAAAATGAGGGAAGTACTAAGGCCAAAACTTCCAAACACACAAACTCCTTCAAATCTAGAAATAACAGCTTAAATTACTATGGAGAGTTACAAAAAAAAAATCCAGCAGGTTTCTTACACAGAGCACTACTGATGCATCACAGGTCTGTATTCCAAATGAACCACAAAGGTCAGACCTACTTAAAAAAGGTTCTAAAAAAATTTAAGAGTGGGTGAAAAGTACAACTTCAGTGATGTTACTTAAGGATCCTGGGCACGACAGAAAGTGTTTTTCATTTAAAACTCATTTTCAGAAATCATTTGTCGAAGAGTCTGAGCTTAACTGGTCACTTGATCAACTTTCATTTTTGTGCCAGTGCAGGAGCAGTTTTGAGAGGCACAGCTGACACCCAGCTAGAATGAAAAGCTGGACACCCACTCATGCTGTACCTCTATATAACAGATAAATTCTACTAGAATACTGATTAACACATCTGCACATATTAATACATTCCTTAATCCACCTGCACCTATGAATATATTCCTGCTGACACCCCCAAGCCTACAAGCTTTCATACTGCTCTGAAGCATGTCAGCACAGAACAGCTTCTGGGCACAAGAATATTGGTATCTGATCATTATAGGCAGCCTCTATGTGACACAGGGAAAAAAAACCACAGACAACCCCACAAAACACTTATTTCCTGTTTTAGGGATATCACTTCTACTTCAGAGGATGAACACAGTGAATGAGATATTTATTTAGAGCTTACCAGAAAGTAAGCCAATTATTCAGAACAAATCCTCATGAATCAACAGAAGAGAAAGCCAGATGTGCTTATTCAGCCAGCATGGGAGGTACAGGCAAGTCCAGGTGCAGATGGGAGCCTACAGCACTGACTATATATAGTTACCATTTCCATTTTTGCTCCTCTTCTTTTTTCGGCTTCTTTCTTTTGTCCGCTTCAGGGACTTTCTTATCTTTGCTCTTGACTTTCTTTGCTTTGCTGTCCTGCAAAATGAGTAAGAATTTGTTAGAACAAGCTACTGTATTTCCCCCTCCCTTGAAAAGATGTGTTAAAACTAAAAGACTCTCTCTTGGGGTATATAAGAACGGAATTCCTGTGGCTTCGCCGCATAAATGTGCTCTTAGATCATCCCATTAAGTCAAAGTCTGCTGATGGTCCCACTTAAGTTTTCAGCCGGATTCTTTTACTTTACACTGGGGACATGCTAAATGCACACAGCCAGTTATTCTGTCTCACCTGGTAAGGGGCAAGTCTGGGCCACGGGAATGGAACTGCTGAGTTACAGAACCTCCTCCCTGGCCTGCACTGGTGTGTCTGGTCTGGCAAATGCTACAGAGCACAACGACCCCTCTCAGGTGGCTTCTGGGATTCTACTGGTGTATGCTCAGTGTAGAGACACTTCCTTTGAAGGGAAGAATTAACCCTACTGCCAGGAGGTGCCGCAACATGTGTCTCACAAGGGTTCCTTTGCTACGTGGGAAGTGTAGTTCAAATTATGGCTAACCTTTTCCAAGTGCCTCTCCAAAGAAATTTCCACCTAGGCTCCATCTAAATGCTTTAAGCTTCCCTCTAGCATCTCAATCTCTGTTTCATCTCCCCTGCCTCCGAACCCTGCCACATCATCTGTGCAATTACCACATTGTGAGCAAGGCTCCCCTGCTCCCTGCCAGCTCCTTAACAGAAGGACTGCGAATTGCCTGGAACAGCCTGAAAGTTCATGTCCTGGAGGCATCTTCTCCACCCACTGTTTTAAGGGTAGGAAAGAAAGTTTCCCAGACTTTTTATACATTGTAGTTCAGGTAAGTTAATATCTGCACCATAGGGGGATCTGCCACACACAGCTCTGTTCCGGACAAAATCAGGTTCCCCCTGCTCTGCGTAATTCCACACCAAATAGCCTGGCTTTTCTTGATCATAAACTTGTCTGTCACATTACCTCTTCCTCCTCTTGTTTCCTTTTCTTTGCTTTCTTGATGTCTTCTGTTTTGATTTTCTTGGGTTTGTAGTCAGCACTAAGAACAAAAAGACTTGCTGATGAAAGCGATCCATTTTCCAATACAAATAAAGAGAAGTCATAGATGTACAAAGTTTGTGTGCACGAGCTTGCAGTATTTCTGGCATTTTTAATTTCTAAAGAATATAATTTATACCCTGCTCCCTCAAAAGACTCAATAATCCCAATCCAGCACAACAGCCTACAAAACCCACAAGATGTTACTGTCAATCCCTCTCGGCAAGTTTCACACTGCTGAAGCAAACATCTTCCTCGATGAAGAATTGATTCAAAAGCACTAGTAGCCACGCAGTGATTACATGGGATAGGATAAATGGGTAAAACCTTACTGGCATATTCTATCCCAACTCTTTTTCCAGTCGTCAGTGTGGGACCTTGCCCACAAGGCTCACTTTCTGCAACCCCCACTAGTTCAAACAATAGTGAAACTGAGTACTGGCAAATTACATAAACACAATCTCATTTCCAGTGAGGTTGGAAAAGACCTCTGAGATTATCAAGTCCAACCTGTGATTCAACACCACCTTGTCAACCAGACCAGGACACCGAGTGCCACATCCAGTTTTTCCTTAAACACCTCCAGGGACAGTGACTCCACCACCTCCCTGGGCAGCCCATTCCAATGTCCAATCACCCTTTCAGTGAAGAAATTCCTCCTAATGTCCAACCTAAACCTCCCCCTGGTGCAGCTTAAGACCATGTCCCCCTGTCCTGTCCCTTGTTCCCTGGGAGCAGAGCCTGACCCCCACCTGGCTGCACCCTCCTGTCAGGGAGTTCTGGAGAGTGATAAGGTCACCCCTGAGCCTTCTTTTCTCCAGGCTGAGTGTGACTGCACTCAGGATGATCTGCTCCATGACCTTCTTGGGCACTGAGGTCAGGCTGACAGGCCTGAAGTTCCTTGGATCCTCCTCCTGGTTTTTCTTGTGGATGGGTGTCACATTGGCACCTCCAGACCTCTGGTGTGGCAGGAGTGGATAAATGATGGAAGACCAATCTGTGGAGCTCTTCCACTGCCTCCTCAGCACACTTGGATGAATCCCATCCAGTCCCATAGAACTGTGAGCATCTAAGGGGCTCAGCACATCACTGACTGTTTCCTCCTGGGCTGCAGGGGGTCCATTCTGCTCCCCATGCCTGTCTATCAGCTCAGGGACCCATCTGCCCTCAGGATAACCAGTCCTACTGTTGAAGACTGATACAAAAAAGCCATTAAGTACCTCAGTCGTCTTCTTGTCTTTGGTAACATATTCCCTCTGGTATCCAATAAAGAATGAAGGTTTTCCTCAGCCCTCCTTTCGTTATTAACTTATTTATAAAAACACTTATTATCCTTTACAGAAGCGGCCAGATTAAGTTCTAACTGAGCTTTTGAATCTCTTGTTTTCTTTCTGCATGACCTAAAGAGATCCTTAAGCACTTCTGGAGTGGCCTACCCCTTTTTCCAAAGGTGATACACTCTCTTTTTCTTTGAGTTCCTGTAAAAGTTCCCTGCTCAGGTAGGCTGGTCTTCTTCCCTGCTGGCTCATCTTCTTGCACATGGGGACAGGCTGCTCCCCATGCCTTCAAGATTTCTGTCTTAAAGTATGTCCAGCCTTCCTGGGCCCCTTTGTTTTTAAGGGCTGTTTCCCAAGGGACTTTGAATCAGTGCCCTGAATAGGCCAAAGTCTGCCTTTTGGAAGGAAGTCCAGGGTAGAGGTTTTGTTGACGCCCCTCTTTCACCAAATACTGAAAACTCCATCATTTCATGGTCGCTGTGCCCATGACCACCACATCTCCCACCTGCCCTTCTGTTTGTAAACTGCAGGTCCAGCAGGCTACTACTCCTGGTAGGCCACAGCTGTCCTTACCAGCTGAGACAGAAAGTTCTTTTGCACACACTCCAGGAATCTCCCAGTCTGCTTCCTCTCTGCTGTGTTGAGTTTCCAGCAGATATCCGGCAGGTTAAAGTCTCCCACAAGAACAAGGGCTGGCAATGCTGAAACGTCAGCCAGCCACTTATAGCACAGTTCATCCACCTCTTCATCCTGGTTGGGTGGTCTGGAGCAGAGTCCCAGCAGGATATCTGCTTTACCAGCCTTCTCCTAGATGCTCATGCATAGGCACTCAACCTTATTGTCCCTATCCTCGAGCTCTATACAGACAAACCACTCCTTAACGTACAGAAATACCCCAATTCCTAATCTTTCTGTTGCAGACATGAGACATCATACATCCAGAAGGCAGCAAGTGATTACACAAAAGGAAAGATGTCCCACCCATGTCTCTTGGAAACTGAGACACACAGGGATGGAGTGCCACCATGGTGAAACCCTTCCAACCCATTAACTCCTGACTGCTAATAAGGACAAACTACCTGAAGAGCTGGATGGACACAGTGGCAGATCACAGTGAGATGGAACTGAGCTTGTATTTCAGTGGGTTCCTGTGTCAGGCAAACATCACATGTGCTTCTCTTTCAGACAGCAACCCTCAGCATAACTTATGACAAATTGAGACTCCAGGCAAACCACGCCAGGCAGTGCAGGCAAACCTCCCCCTGCCTGCAAACAGGCTGACAGTGCATTTCTGTTCTCATGTGCAGTCATTTCCTTGCCCAACAGAAACCACTGCAGCCACTTAGCTATGTTAATACCTCATGTGCTCACATTTTTGTTTTACAATCTTCATCAGTCTTTACCTGCCTTCTGGGGTTTTTCTTTTTTATTTACTAGTTCTGCAACATTTCACAGCACCATCTGCAGAAGCAGGTAATGGCATTTTGCCTTGCACAGCAAAAATACTATCCCTGCCCTGCTCAGAGAACTTGTAACAGCGTAAGGAGTCTGGTCTCAGACCTCCAGTACCCATCTCAAGAAGTCTGTGCTGATCACTTGAAATTCCACCTGCTCCCTCAAAGTTCTCTTTTTAAAACCAAAGGCAAACATCCAAGTCACCAGCACCCACGCCACTTACTCATCATCTTCTCGAGGTCTCTTCAGGGGTTTGGAGTCCTCTTTAGGAGATGCATAAAACCCATCATCATCTGGTTCATCTTTAATACGTGGTGGACTACAAAAAGAAGCAAAGAAACATGGTTCTACTTTCAAAAAGAGGAAGTTTCCTGGAAACCAGCAACAACTAAGTTTTAAGAAATAATCATCTGCAAAATGGGCATGTCTTCCACGAAATGTGCTGCCCATCATAGGACCCCAAAGACTTGAGATGTGTCATTTTCTGAACATCCACAGATAGTGTAAGGAGAGTTATTCAGTGTCTACACATCTGCCATTTCTCAAGCAACATCAAGTTCAATGTCAACAGCTCAAAGTTCATTTTGTTTCCCTGAGGTTTTGAGTAAAAACCACTATAGCTTCCAGCACTTTCAAATACACTTAAAAACTGAAATGCCTGTGTGGAGTCAAACGCAGGATGTTGTTTAGTTCCAACTCAATACCCTTATTGAGGCTTCTAAGAGGGAAAAAGATTATCAACTAAACAAAGATTTGAAAGCTATTCCCTGGAATATTTTGCCAACTAAATATTGAGGCATGTGAAAACCAGAAAAGGAAACAAAGATTTGGCAAAGTTAAACAGATCAGTCTCTTTTCACTATCCAAACTGCAGGAAGCAAACAATCCTGTCCCTTTCAACAGACCACAAAGTTAGGCTCAATGTTTTCAGCCATATTGTCCCAAGACATTAGCAATAAGAAAAAAAATAGAGTATTAGTGCAAGAGAGACTATTCTGTTAGACAAACTCATTCTTTCTAGATTTCACAGAAACACTTCACTGATCGTCATAAAGAAAATGATGCCTCAAAGAGTCCAAAATTACATTTTGAAGCACTTAGTGCCATCTTGGGCTTCCTTATTCATGTCCCACCAGCAATTTCTATATCAAACTGACTCAGTTTCCAAGTCAACATGCGGATTTTGCAATCAGATGGAGTCAGAACTAAAATAAGCAGCATTCAGCTTTGTAGACCACAGTCAGCAGGAGACAGTAGGGAGTCTCATGTTAGCTGGCAGTGTGTCCGTGAAGCAGAACAAGCAGTTTGCTCCCTCACAGCTCTAAAGCCACTGCAGTGCTGGAAGATGCAGCTCAGGGGAGATACAAACAAGCTGCTCTACGAAGCCATTTCTGTTGCATCGCCTGTAATTAAGTAAGACACAAGTGTGCAGCACAGAGACAGCTGCGAAACATCTATGGAAAAAAAGGTAACCTATTCTCCCTTTCAGGCAGAAATGTAGAGCTACTGTTTGTAAAGTCCCTAGGAATTCTATCTATTTTAACATTGTCTATTTTAACACTGAAATACTGCACAATGTTTTATAATGGAAGAAATAAAGTGTGAGTCTGTGAAAAGAAAGGAGCTGTACGACCAAGCTGAACCTTGACTTGCATTGTTTCCAAGACTCTAACACTGTTCATTGTACTAAGTCTTAAGGAAAAATCAAAACCATCTGAGTAAGGACATTTTTCTCTGCAGAACTTGTAAAAGAATATTTCAGCAGGAAAAAAAAAAAAATTACTTTACTCTTAGCCAGCATTTGGCCCTGAAGAAGGCACAACTGTGATGGCTCCTTCAGGCTTTTCTCAAACTCATTAAAAAAAACTCTTGGACCTAAGGAGGATTCAGTTATCTTGATATGAGAACATCCAACATCCCTGGTGAGATCAGCACATCATACAACTGTGTTGAACAGCAGAGGGTAGAGACAGTTATTAACTGTCTGCTACACCACAAACACCTAAATGTCACTGCTCTCTTCCTGAGTATTCCCCAAAGGGCCTGGAGATGGCGCCTCTGTCCTGTGCCAAGCCTGACTCCCTCTTTCGTATTTTTAAATAGGAGCAGGGAAACGAAACAGATGTAAGAACTCGTGTTAGAAGGGCACACTCAAAACAAACACAGAATACCTAAAAGGCATGGGCCAGGCAGGTGCCTTCTCCCAACCTCTCTGTATCCACAGAACGTAGTGAGACTGGAAGGATTTTGTTCGTTTTGATTTTTAAGTGGATTCATAAACTAAATGAATTCATGAACTGAGTGCTGTTCTTGACTAACAGATATGGATACTTGCATCCACCATACCACACACCTTCAGTAAGTCAGTGGACTTGACTTAGCACCTTAAAAATAACCAATGGCTGGGCTGTAAACAAGTCACAAGAGATCTTGGTTGACTATTAAGAAAAAGTACTCTTCCACCAATTGCTCACTTTAGGTGTTTAAAAAGACTACTTAGCGATGACTGACACAACACTCAAGTCCAGGAGGTTCTATTATTAGCAGGAATTTAGTACTAGAGTAGGACATCTATGCATTTCCTGAAGGTACTTCTGATTTTACATGTCACTCTTGTCGCTCCTCTGCAAAGGCTTCAGGCTGCAGTCACATACAGGACAGACACACAGAGGCAATCTGGACTGGCTTTGCTGGGTCCTGTCTCCAGCAGACTGCCTGCACGTTCAAGTCCCAATTTTACAACAGAGGTTCTTTCAAACCCAGCTACCAATGTTCCCATAGTTCAGTCTGTCCTCAGGAGAATCCAGCTCCTTAATACTTAGACAAACCTAGGGTATGCAGGCAGACACCAGGTATTCCACAGCTCCCATCTCCAGTTACTGGGTACACAGATCTACCCATTCTCATAACTGAGAAGAATGTATCTTCTGAAGGGCTTAATAGTGCCCCAATTTTTTCTCAAGACCAAGTGAGAGGATTCAAACACTGAGCACCTATGAAAAGTCAAACTGCAGCTTTTTGCAGATCATAGACCTGGTTTCTTACCTGGAAAAACCATTTTCCTTTTCCTTCTTTATTTTTATATCACCAGAAGATGACTTCATCTGAAAAACATAAAAAGTAGGAGCTGATTAGCATTTTCCAACACAATGCAGGGTATTTAACTTGCAGAAGGAACTGTGACTATCTCCATCCCCTGTAGTCCTTAGTGACCTACATGACAGAGAGGCAACACTTTCTGCAAGTCTTAGTCAATTCAGTACTTTTTGGTTCTCCAATTTCCTCAGCAGATTGGAATTAAGTATATAGTTTGTTCTTGCATGGACTGAATGTGATATGACAGATTCTTCTCCCTTGTCTCTGAACCCAAGCTTGGCAAAGTGAAATGTAACGGGAAAAAATGTGGAGCCAGTGGACACAGCTCACTGTGGAACTGTTTCTATTCACACACCTGCAGATAAAGTCCTTATGAGTTCATATCTAGCACTCCACAAACAAGGTGTCTGGGTTAGCATTGGGATAGTTCTCTCCAGGTTGACAGAAACCTTGAGTACAAGCTACATCTAACCCATCGAGTTTGTACTATTCAGTAGTATAAGCCAGACCCATCCTGTTGTCTCTCCCAGAGGAGACACCCACCTTCTCTTCCTTTCTCTTCTCCTTGTCTTTATCTTTGTGTTTGTCTTTGTGTTTCTCTGAGCTGCCATCTTTGTGTTTGGTTTTCTCCTTGTCTTTGTGTTTCTTTTCCGAGGAATCTTTGTGCTCACTGCAAAACAAGAGAGTGTGTTTGCAGAGGGGAACACAAGGAGATTTGACTAATACAATTTCCAGTGGTAAAGAATCACAGGTTTTGATGATTACAAACCCTAAAAAATAAGGGATCACCTTAACAGGAAGATCTACCACAACCTCCTGTCAGGCATCATCCATTCTCCTCGGGAAGAAGGACAGGAGGGATACCACAAAATCCCAGTTGCCAAGCCTCCACTTCAGGAAACTCCCTATCAGCCTGGATTGCTGAGGAAATCCACAGCTGCTACACTTAAAAGTTCAACACTTTAGGAAGAATTCCCACTGTCTCTGCTTTTCCTCTTTTTCCTAGTCCACATAAAAGGTCACTGGAACAGAGCCGCCAGCCCCGTCAATGCCCGTGTCAGCTTTTGCTCAGACAACAGTTTGTCATTGTAGCAGCTCTCATCTCTGGAACTTAAAGAGAAAACCGCTGATCTCTATTATTCCCAAACAGATGGGAAAACCAGAGCAAACAGGATATGTGATGTCCTTGTGCTTATGCAAAGTCAAACAGAAAAGGCAGGAATAATGCTGCAGTCCTCAGCTGGAGCTGTTGATACCACCACAGCCAGCCCAGCTCTGCTGAAACAGCCCCATCCTTTGGGGCAAGAACCCAACAAAGGTTTCCAAGTGAGAGTCTGGTCTGTAGCTACTCTGGTGTTATGATTAGCAGTATTGAGAGTTTAAATACCCAGAATTTTTAGTCAGAACACAGGAGAAAATGCATACAAGAAGAAGAAAATCAACCTTTATTCTGTTCCTACCCACTGATTTCTGAGACATTAGGATAAATTCGTATCACATTCTCAAGTTTTTCTTATCAACTAGAAAGACACATGGATGTTTTCAAATGAAAATGAGGTTTCTCATGGAATGACAAGCCTTGAGGCCAGAAATTGAGGCAATACTCTCAGGAGACTCAGAATAGAAACATCAAGGATTAGCAGCAGTGGTGTGGAAGCCAAGCAACAAGCCTAGCAATTCTACAGGACCTCAATACACACTTAAAAGGTTGTGTGGACTCCCTGAGGTCACCCTGGGCTTTAGCAAGTCAAAGGCATGGTGTAAATCAGCATGGATAGGCACCACCCAGATGCCTTCCTCATCCTGGCTGTTCACACTTTCCCTTCTCAGAACTTGACTCCCATCACTACTGCTCTCTGGGACACACTGTGCTTCCCGTTACAAAGCTTTACTAGAAAAAGGCACTTTGCATGTTTCAGTTATTTCAACACTCAGGTGCAAGCCCAAACCAATCTGGGTGAACACAGACCTGAAAAAGGAGTCAGGAATGCCGATTACAGATTCTTTGAAACTTCTTTTTATCACAAAACCAGACTGCAAAAGGGTTGATGGCTACAGAGAGAGAGCAGGACATCAACCAGTTCCCAGAGCTTGTGTGTGATTAGGAGCAAGGCAATCACAGTCACAAATACACTGACCCACACCCAGCTTACAACTGCAGAGGCAAGCACGGACAAATGGATGTGAACCTGCCAAAGGTCTAAATAATTCAAGCCTAGAGTAGCCTGAATAATAACACTCCAATAAATATACATTGAATAAATTGAATACACACCAGCCATCCAAGTTCAAGCAGCTAAAGCACGAAAATCCATCTCTGAAGGAAATCAGTATATTCACATACTGTGCGGCACTAAGAGACCAGCAGCAAGAGAAACCAGTTTCATTTTAACTCTCCAGCAACCTCTTCATACAAAGCAGTGAAGGCATATCTAAACATGAAAAGGCAACAGGCACTCTAGAAATGCTTGTAGTTAGACACACAGCACCACATGTTGCCTGTGAGCAGACTCAACAACTGCAGACTATTCTTACCCCACAGATCATGTTATGTACGGTGTGCTCAGGACATGCGAGTACAGACACGGAACATCCTGACACTGGATCCTGGAAATCCACGACATGCCTGCTGCTCCTGCTCAGATCTCTCATCCCAGGTTCTGTACCCTGTTTATTCATCAGTATTCCAAGCTCAAGACACCTAGCGAATTTTCCTTTGCTCCAATCAGATTCACTGACTGACTGAAAACACTAATGCTACACATCACTTACAATTTTTAAACTCAGGAAGGTCTGGAAATTCTGACTTGATACCTTGCACTTGTACCTGTATGCCAGGTACCCCATTTGCCAAAGACTTAAGGTTGACAATTTAAGAGGGATCTCAACCTTCATATATTTAAACCAATACTCACAATAATAACATTCGATATCAATAATCAATATTCAACCTTCCTAGATCAATCCAAGCTGTGGATGCCCCATCCCTGCATTCAAGGCTAGGCTGGACAGGGCTTGGACAACCTGGTCTAGTGGAAGGTGTCCCTACCCATGTCACGGTGTGGAATGAGATGAGCTTTAAGGTCCCTTTCAACCCAAACCATTCTGTGATTCTACAATTTAAACATACAAGAAAAATCATAACAAACACACACACAAGGCTCAGACCCATCTTGTTCTTTCCAAGTCTGATTTTGTTTATTTTCTGACTCATTCTTATTTGGTATTAAAATCCTACCTGAAATAACATGTTTTACTCAGACATTAATTTGCATCTCCAAAGCATGATACACACTGCAATTACTGGAGTTAGTGCTCTGAAGAAAAGATCATGGCAGTGGCTTGAGAATTTGGAATAGCAAAAGAGAGAGAAACATTCTGGTTTTCCAAAGCACCATACTCATTCATTCTCACTAGCAGCCAAAAGCACTCGCTTTCAGGATGTGACTGGAACAGCCCTGGGATGTACACAAAGCATGATTAAAAGCAAACTAATAGATGACAATCTAGATCTGCAAAGCTAAGATTGAAACAGAAACAAAATCCCATTGGCCTAGAGAGACACACACATTTGTGTGCGCTGAATGCTAACAAGACTACAGCTGGAATGCTAAAGCCTCTAAAAACTTAGGCTTGTTTAAAAGTAGATGCTCAAATAATATCTCTCTTGAAAGAGAGTAAGTGGCCAGCATTGAAAAGCTGTCATGCAATCTAATTGAAATTTTTCAGCACAGTTTCTCAGATTTTTCAGCATCAGAGCCAGAATCTAGAAGTTGGCTTCCTGACTCAATCTTAGTTGTTGGTTTTAATTAAATTTTTTTATCATAAGACTATCCTTCCCCTTTGCTCTGCAATGAGCAATAAATTTCTCACCCAAGCAATGTGGGCTCAGATAACCCAAGGAAACTCTGTCTCCAGTTTCACTCTGCAGCTTCATTTTCCAAAGATCAGCACTGGTGGCTTGGCCCTGAGGTCCTGCTTGCTGCTGCTCCCGGTGACTGGAAGGAATTCCCTAGATAAAAATCTGGTATTGTGTACTTTTCGCTCCAATGTTAAAAGAGAGCATAAATTTCTTTCCCTTATGTGTAAGAAGCCTGCTTGTCAGCCCTGTGTGTTTCCAGACACTGGACCACAGCTCTTTAACAGCTCCGCATGAAACTTATGACATGTGCATCAAGGAAGGCTTGTGCCCCTCTTCTCTTGGAGGGATGGAAATCTCCATCTCCCAGAAAAGCTCCCTCGGAAATGAGCCGATAACAAAAGCCTCAAGCAACAATCCTTGGAAGAGGAACTTCTTTTTTTCTCCCAAAGCAAAGTAAGTTGCTCGCATATTAACTGCAGTCAAGCTGAGCTGCTTTGGTCTTTCATTTGGCTCAGATACACATGTGAGCCTACAGTGAACACGATTTAACCACCACACTAATCTCAAAAGAAAAGAGAAGGCAACAGGATGCCATCCTTACCCTGAAGATGGAGTTTCAGCCTTCTATCAGAAAGCTATTTCCAGACAACCCCAAAGCTATTATTAGGAGGGACTGGGAACAATTTAAAGATCAGAAGTTTATCTTCCTGGCCAGTTCAAAACTGGAAAAAAAAAAAAATCACTTTTCTTTAAAGAAACCAAGCAAAACGGTCTCAAGATCACATGCACACTACTAATTTTATCTTGAATTCATTGTTCAGGGCTCTGTGAATCCTTTGTTACCTTTCCTGCACATACCTCTCTGCCAACAAGCCAGCTTGGAGTCATGGAAGTAGGACAGCAAAACCCCCGAAAGACAGAGCGGAGCTTCAGGGGAAGTTAGCCTGAAAACAGGACAACTGGATCATAACAATTGCTCATACCCATCCCTGCTGACAAATTAAGATCTTCCTTCTCACCTAGACCGCTGCAGTTGCATCACTGCAACAGAACTCAGAGTTATACCTCTTGAAGGTGTTTAATGCTGAAAAACCTGCACCGTTTGTGTTTTTATAAGGCAACCAAGTGTAGTGGGAGATCCCATTAACACAGGCAGAACAAGGGATTACATCATCGACAGGTGTATCATGGTACTACTGGCTTAGTTCAGACCAAGGCCAGGTGAGCACACCTGAAGCACTCCATCCTTTGTGCCAGCTTGCTTACTGCCTTCCATATACAGTTTTACTGTGAACAAGGACATCCAAAGGCTGTGGAGAGCTCAGGCTGAAGCAGATGAAGCAGAAAATGCATCAGAAGAAGCCATTTCCCTTGTAAGCACGGATATATTTGCCAATGAGGATGCCTGCAGGAGAGAGGAGAGGGAGAGGAAGGGAGCCCAGGCACCTGGCAGCAGCTGCTCAGGCCAAGATCACATGGGAAAGTCACAAGTGGAAAGTGTTTCCAAAGAACAGCAGATGTGCAGATCACAGCTTCCTCCTTCAAACTGCAACAGCTTCGCAGTAATTTAACACTGCATTCTTCAGGTGCCATTTATGTACGTTAATAATCCCTTCCCAGGCCCTTTCCATTCCAGCTTCAAAACCACAAGCTGGGAAGGATGCTTTATCTAAAGTGTCTCTTATTTCCTCTCTCTGCTGTAATTAGCTCGTGACAGGGAATCTGCTACTAGCGAGTGCCAGAGCCGGCTGCCATCGGAGCTGTGCCTGCTCGGGAGCTGCTGCAGCACAACTGAAGCGTAAAATAACAGGGAGTTGTGATTTCAGTGCAGCCCAAAACCACGATGGGGACAGGGCACAGGTGACACAGCCCGCGTCTCGTTTGACGCAATACAGTATTAATGGAAACTGTGATCACATCCAGGCTAATGCACACCAAGGAAGAGCTGCCTGTGCAGGGAGCACTTCCAAAGCAGCAGCACCCCAGGGAAGGCCAGGTTTTCAGCTGGCTTGCAGGATATTATGCTGTTAGAGGGTTATCATATGGAATTACAGGGAATGAACATGTGAGCCCCAAAGGTCCTGCTGGGTTTCCAGCAATGCAATAAAACAACCTGAAACCATTCTTCCCAGTGGTGAAAGGAGTCTTTTCACAGATAACAGATCAAGCCTTCAGCAAGAGGAACAAGATGAAAATCTGGACTAACCAACAGCTGGTAAAAACTTTAGGAATTAGAACAATATTCACACAGCGAAATGAAGATCATGCCTAGCACACGCTTTCCATGGAGAATTAAGAAGACTACTAAAAAGCAAAAATTTTTACTACTGGAAAGCACTGTCACATTAGAAAACTGTTCGAGGTGAACTGTGCACTAAAATGGGGTAGAAAAACAAACCCAGCTGTGCTAGCAAACAGCAGGTGTGAGGTCTTTTAAAAAAATTGCCTTTACCCCTACACTGGGTATCCCTGCCTCTTCCTGCCCCCAATGCACACCATTCCAAGCAGATCAGGATCACATAATAAACCAGAGGAGGTGTGCAAGAAATCTGACCTGAAATTTATCTTCACCCATGGCTAGCAAATGCCCGGAATCTGTGTTTTTCCTAGCAAAACCATAAAATTAGAAGATGCCAGTGAAGATCAGGTCTGTGAATCCTTTCTGTGTTCCATGCCTCGGTTCATCCCAAGCTGTGATCACAAGAGGTTTTAGTAAATGAAGGAAATATGCAATCTGACAGAAGATTTTCTTCCTGCGGCTCCGGTGCTTGTCACGCTGACAGCACGGCTCAGTGCTGCAGAGCAGCCTCTCCGCTCCCATTCCCTGTCACAGCCAGCCCTGCCCTCCTCAGGCTCCTGGCAGCCCACTCTCCCTGCAGAGAGCCCAGGACACCTGGCAAAGAGACACCTGCTACTGCCAACACTTCCAACCTGCTCCCTAACAAGGCTTGGCTTCAAAGGACCTGTTATTTCATTATTATATGTGGTCCACTTGTCTGAAACACTCAACTCCCACAGATCAGAAACCTACTGCCACATGGGATTTGTTTCGTTTTATTTTTATAACCACTGACATTTATATTTAATGGATGTGTATTCGATTTTTGTTTGGAGACCAGGAAGTATGGGGCTAAAAAAATGAGCAAAAAACCACACTTTTTTGGATAGTGATGTGGATTTATTCCCTGATGCAGACTGTTCTTAAGTGGGCTTTGCATTTTCTTTCCTTGAGGGGTGACGGGAAGGTCTGAGGCACACAAATGTTCTCTCCCAGTTTACTACAGCTGTAAATGAGTGGTTAAGACACAGAAGTGTCATCTTGTGAGTGGGAGAGGAGGAAAGCAAGAACCAAAATTAAGAAGTTCTACATACCACTCCACACACTTCTGTCATATGAAATCAGAATTGTCTATTTTAGGTATTTCAGAGACTTATCTTGGCAGTTTAGATCCTTCAAAGTCTGGATACAGGAAACATTTATTCTCCTGTACTGGAGATGTTCTGTCTTCTTGATGCAGGTTTTATTTTAAAAGCTTTTTTTAAGTATAGGACAGGAAATGAAACTGTCAAACGATTACAGACAGACACAAAAACTATCTGCTTCAAACACAACCACACAGTGCTCTTAACTGTGCCCAGTGTGCACTGTGCTTCTCAGAATGCAATCAGGGGCTCTTCACACACCACGGATAAAATGTCACAGAGGTACCAATTCAAGTCTCCCAGAAAACAATGGCTTCAATTTCTGCTAAGGCACCATTCAACCTTTTTTGAGAACTACCAAAGATACAGCACAGCTTTTGCAGTAACACAGCAGCTTTTCAGAAATACAGAATGGATTTTGTGAAGATTTACATGCAATTCTAGAAATCTAAGATCAACTTTTCCAAAGGATTAATTTACAGCCTTTTATCAAGTACTTTAAAAATTCTTCATAGAGATAAAAAACATTGAAACCCCCCCCCTCCCCTTACTGTTTCCTTGAGATTTTTTCATTAATTTCTACCAGAATCATGGCTATTTTTCACTTGTTTCTCATTGTCAAAGGAGAAACTTCAGTACAAACAGGCAGGCTTTTTTCCTTCAAACAACGGTCACCTAAAATCGGATTCTCACAGACATAACTTACATTTATGAAATTGCATGGGTGACAGCTGAATCAAAGGATTTAGGGAAGAAATGTTTAACTTTCAATTATTTCTATGAAGTTTTGTTACAAGTCTGCTGTTTTTACACAGCAAGAAGCCAGACACCCTGTGCACGACTGAGGCTGAATGGGACAGTGAAGATTTTGGAGAACTCCTAAAGGAGTGATCCAAAGAGGATCACAGGCATGTCCATGTACGTTACCTTCCCAGAGAACCACCTTCAAGACCGAATCTCAAGATTCAGCACTATAAGACATCAATTTTTAAGGTGGCAGCTTTGAAAGCAGAGTGTGCACTCAGCCTGGGAGAGCGAAGTCCTCCCTTGCGAAGGAACCTGAGGGGCAAAGCATTACTTGTGTAATGCCTCCTCCAAAATGCCTTGAACAAACTGCCTGCACATGCATGCACTCAGCCATGCCACCCACAGAGAGCGACCTTTTTTGGGACCCCAGGATGCAGCAGATTCTGTGTTCACAGGACACACAAGCACTTAACAGAGACATGAAAACAACTGGGAGCATTAGGCACCGTGCCTAGAAAATGTGATGCGTTTCCCAGAGGGATTTCAAGACAACATGGTAGGGAGGAAGGAAGTACTTCAAGACAAGGCATGATTACATATCACTTCCTGAGCTACACCTCGCAAAACATCGCAGCCATTCTATCTTCTTTCCACTGTTTTGGTATTTATTGTTTGCAAAATCAGCTTCAAGTTATGAACCATAATTAGTTCTTCCAGTTAAAAACACGCTGACCATTTCCAACTCCTACACAAACGAAGTCAAAGCATTAATGAATTTGGGAATGTAAAGACAGTGCTTACATCACTCCTTACAAAAGAATGTGCTCTGCTAAGATTGCAGGAGAATGGTTTTTCAAGTGAAGCAATGAGCATTTGGAAATGTGAGGCAGTCAGTTTTGGGGTGCATGATTATCAGGAAAATGAAAACTAGAAATCAAGGCAATACAGACGTGTGAACAAAGGCAAAGAACGTGTCCAAAGTATTTCATCCTTGTTGTGAGAGCCAGCAAATTCAAGTTATTTGGCCTAGGGTTTTTTCCCCATCAATCATTTACTTTCAAAAAAAAAAAAAAAAAAAAAAAGACACATTATGGAACAGTAGGCTTGTGCAACTTCTCAAAAGATCACAGAAAATTCAATTCAAGTATGAGCCCAATAAAACAAACCCACTACTCTGCACAGACTCCCTCTTTCATGCTTCTTTTTAATAGGAATCATTGTTAACACAAGCTTTTTTGTTCCTTTTCGGACAGTGCTATCACAGTTGCAGAGCAATTACTTAATACACTCGTTTGCCCACAGCATAAACACTGTCTGTCATTCCCAAGTGCCACACCAGAAACTTTTCCTCCAGGAACTGTTTTTTCCAAGTTTTGCTGGCAATGTAGGCTCCATGACACTTGTGTGTCAGGAGTTACGACGGAGGAAACTTCTCTGAGTAACATCCTGCCTGTGCGTCGTACTCCGCCACACCAAATCATCACACAGACCTCCACATCCCAGTTCCTGCAGCTCACAGCCCAGGCTAGGGAGCAACTAGACCATGGAATTCACCAGCTCAAGAGCTACAGGCTATCACATCAGCGTGGTGACCTGGCAAGTGACTGGCATCAAACACCTTCCCCGTACAGTGGCAGTGTAGTGCATAAATCACATCGGACAAAAGAGCACACGATCCTTTGGAATCCATCTAACCCAGCAAGTTTCCCAGTGTTGCCTCACACAGCTGAGACATTCAGCCACTGTGGTGGCAGGCCAAGGATAGCACCATCATTCTGAAGGACCATCTTTCCAGGCACTTCTAATTATGAGAAGGCTTAGTAGCCACATGGGGGTCACTATGCTAAAGCGGTGGGGGTTTATAGCAGCATGGAAAGAATGCCACATTCCTGACAAATGACTGGAACCACACACAAAAGTTTATGAACAAAAGCAATCAATCTGCATGAAGGTGAGGCTGAGCTAGTTTTCTACACCTTTAGCAACACTAAGCTACAATAATCTTTTATGCATTAGTATCAGCTCACATTTGCAAGATACACAGCTTCAGCCACCCACATGGAAATGCAGGCAATGACAAAAATCAGGCTTAAAGCACCTACACTTATAAAAACCACACTCAAAATGTAGCAATTCCATACTCATTTATTATCAGAGTAATTCTTGTAAGACTGCACATTCAATGGTGTTTTAGCCTATGAAGACTTCATCCACTTTTTCCTCACCTATTACTGTGCTTGGACTTTTCCCGGTCTTTTTCCTTGTCCTTCTTGTGCTCTTTGTGCCGGTGTTCTCGGTCTTTGTGTTTATCTTTGTGTTTGTGAGAATCTGTAAGCAGAGAGGCAAAACAAAAGAAATTAAATTGGGAGAAAACTCCACACCTCCCTCGTGAACCTCTGCATTTTCCCCCACCGCATTCTAGTATTTCTGTGATTCAAAATTTGTAACAAAAATCTTGGTTTCAGAGGTCCTAAATGGATTCATTGTTCCTGCAGCACAAGTTAATTCATCTTGGCAACAGCTGCATTTACATGGTCTTTAGTTCAACGACCTTTAAATGCTTTTTAGACCCTGAAGAAATGCAATCCTTCCATTAACTAGGTACCTATGGATACAGCAAGTTCAACCTTATTTGGCACACGGGCAGCCTGGCTTCCTATGCCTCCCAAGCATTCTTGCTGAATACACAGAAAGGATATAGGAACAAAGCATAAAGCTGAGGCGTTAGGCCTGTTGAATCCCAAAATTTAAGATTTCTGCTTCCACAAGTCTTTAATCTTGACAAAGCATCCCTCCCTTCTCCCTGCTCTGAATTAAAACCATTTTATTCTTATCCCCAACAGTACATACTGTGACAAGCAGAAAGCAAGGAAAATGGGGAGTAATGGCAGAAGATGAAAAGAAAGGGTGAAAAGAAGAGGAGCGAGAATTCTCTCCTCCTGCTTCTCTATCACAGGACACATTTACCTCCCTCCGATAGCAGCCCCACCAAGAAAATCCAACCTGACAGCTGTAATGAGCTGTGTTGGTGGTCACCCACCTACACAGGTCAGGGCTGGTCCCAATTATGCGACAGGTCAGAAATGGGAGTTGGCACTCAAGTGACTCTACGGGAAAACAGTAATTTTACTGCTATCAGTTCCTACTCTGAGTGACACTTCCCATCCTCAGTGACAACTGTGCTGTACAATGAAGTCCTTTAAAGCACCAAGGCAATGAATTCAGCAGACAAAAAGAGCAACATAGTTGAATTGTAAATAAAGCCATTTACAAGCATTTTTTTACAAGTATATTAAAAAGAAGCTGAGGCGGAACTAGCACCTCAAAACCACCTCAAAAGGCCATTTACAGTCAAGGTCAGTGTGATGGGAGGAATGTGTGCAATACCCGAAGACTCCCCCCAGGTTTTGTTTTAACATGCTACTCAAAAGTAACCAAAGTTAAGCAGATTCTTCAGCAAACCTAAAAGCTGTGCTGACTTTGGCAACTGTTTTTCAGATACCAGTGCTAGAATTTCCACCAGAGATCTTGGATGTAAGGTATTAATGCTTAATTAATTGTAAAGATGCTACCATGCCTCTAAAAAGAATCCTATCCCTGCACTAAGAATAGGAAACTGCAACAAAAGGATTTTGTGACTTTCACAGTCACATGGCAAATGCACTGCAGAGCCAGGAACAAAACCTCATCCTCCTGACTCCAAGTCTTTCGCCACAAATTCATTTTTCTCCTTAAATGACACCAGCTCTTATAACCTCAACATTCAAATGGATTTAGAAGAAACATTCCCACAGAACATGATTTTAACCTACTGCTTTCTGTAACTTCAGGGTTTGCTTTCAGACACCTGCAGAAAGACAACATAAATCAACGTGGGAATGCTGACATTCAAGCCTCCAAGTTCTGCACCTTTCCTCCATCCTCCTGAACTAGGCGATGTTTCCTAGTGCTCTGGCATACACAGTGCACCATTTCAATCACAGGACCTAGTTTTCTGTGTTTTGATACACAGGCACGTGGCAGGTTATGTGGAACATTTGGTGTTACAGCACAAAGCACCCAAGAGTTTTTGAGTACCTAAAGAGCAAAATCTCTTTCACAGCAGGCAGAGTCTGCAGGCATCTCTCGCAAACTGTGTGGGGACTGGACACCCACACGCTCTGAACTGCAGAGAAGCAATTTCTCTGAGCCCTTCTTCCCACCAGGACAACACACATTTCACTGGCAAAAATGTTTTCGCAGTGCGTTTCACACTTACGATTCTTCAGTTCAGCCAGGAGCTGGAAGCTCTGGCTGTTTGCAAACTGCCTGGGGTTTATTCCACAGAGGGTTTACTCACTGATTCCCACAGCCCCGGCTGCAGCAAACAGCAGCTATTTACACTTGATGAATAGGTAAATTGCGAGAGAAACCAGCGTGATGCTGTACACAGAGCTAAGTACAGTCACTGTATAGCACACACACAATCAATTTTTCCTATCGACCAATCAATGGAAAACGTGTGTGACTGTGCTCGGTGCTACTCTCTTTAAGAACTTAAGAGCCACGCAATGACTTTTCTCCAAGAAAAGCAGGAAACAGAACAGTTTATCTTGATCACCAGATTTCATTGCAGCTAAATTGTGCTTTACAGCTGAAATTAATATTTACTCTTGGAAAGCAGTTCCAGGGATATACCCTAGAACTGCTGGAGCTAGGTATCTGTTTCCTCAACCCTTGGCTGTACTTACAATGATTTGGTATTTTCAGACAATTAAAACCTGGTACTGCGGCAAAAAAAACCCACAAAAGCTTGACCAGTTAAACTAGCTCTGCTTGCTAGGATTTGTTGCCAGACAGCTTTTCTTTACTGTCTACCAAGGGACTGCTAACAGGAACGTCTTCCACAGAGCTGGTCTGGCTCAAAGGCTGGGGAACGACAGGTCCCACGCATGGCTCAAAAGGAGAAGACAAAAGATGTCAAGGTAGAGCTACCTGGTGTCTCTCAATATGAACAACACTTCAAATTTAGTGCTTCCATGGAGGTCTACCTCCCAGGCATATCTCCTAAGGATTAAATTATTCTGGAATATTTGCCTAGTATTCAAACTCCACGGTGCTGCTTTCTGACACAATGGCATGAGGCAGGTTAAGAATGAAGACTTCAAAAGAGTTTATTAAATAGTCTTGAACTGACATATGCATGTCCTCAGAAGGCATTAAAGCTCTTGGTCTTTCTTTTTTTGTTGAGGGTGGAACTGGATGAAATTCAGGAGACTGGGTCATTAAAAAGCACAGGATTCTTTTTTTTGGCATTGTACACAAAAATGCTTTGTTCCAGACTGGCTTTATCTAGGGGTTCAAGCCAATGGTTATTTGGTGGCTGACATGAAACAAGTTAAAGCCATTTCACTCCCATTTGTGTAGCCACTTCCCCAGAACCAGTGCAGCATCACCTCCGACTGAACTACACAGGCAACAGGTGAACGAGTTGGGAACGGGGCCACCTCACTCCAAGCCTCATCAGCACACAGGCAATCAATGGGAAGTGCTCCTGTCTGTAATGTATCATCCTCGATATATTTAGCATATTGATTCCTAGAAGAATCTTCCAGCCTCCAGTAACTCTCTCCCAGCTTGCTGCTGATTAGCAGTTGACTAAGGCCAGCCTCACATCAGCTATGGAAAGAGGTCTGACATTATCACACATTCAGATTTGTTTCCTGCCTTTTATGTCTTTCATTAAGTATGTCTGTTCCCTCTAACACTAAACAAGGAGATAAATACTATTCTTTCTCCAAGACCATTAGCAAAATCCACTGTCTACTGTGAGCAAAGTTTAAACCCCCAAAAGCTTGTGTGATATTTAAATATTTCTGAAAATGCAAAGTCTCTCTCTTCAGCACAAGGTTACAGCAGGGACAGGGGTTATGCTCACTGGGCAAGGATCCATTACCCCTGAGGCTTTCCCTTCAGTATCCTCTAACCCAAACAGAGCTTTTGGCATCTCTTCTGTTCTAGACAGCTTGATGTCTCTGGCACTGGATCTCTGTCTGTTAATGCTGAGCCTGGTATGTCTCCAAAAGATTACCACAGTCCCTGTACTATTCCTGCCATTCCCCTGTACCTCAAACAAATCACGAGCGGCTCTGCATTTTTGTAGGGTTGATTCATCTTTTAACTCTGTTAGATTACAAGGACGCTGATTTAAGGATGGGAAATTCTAAGCACTTTTGGTCTGTGGCTCTGTGTTGTTCCCCCCTCCGCCTTTGCTCCAGCGCTGAGTCCCTGGGGAAAGGCTGAGTCATAACCCTATTTGCAATACTTGTATATGTGTCTGCCTGGAACAGGGCAGTTTTACTCTTTATCCAGGAACGGAGCTGTAAAAGGTCAGGCATCTCCAACTGCAGCATGGCAAGAACAGGGATGAAGTCAAAGAAAGCCTCCTCCAGCAGGCTGTTGTCACCTGCAGAGTCCCAACAGACGGCAAAGGTGAGCGGTCCCCTTTCATAACAAGGACAACCCTTGGCTTAATTAGTCTGCTGACAAAACAATTATGTGGGACTGTGATGTTTTAATTCATGAGCCAAATTCATTTGCCTCAAAACCACTTCTGAACACCTGTCTCTGCACAACTCCCAAAATACTACTTACATGTCACAATCAAGGGAAGTCAGGCTACTTTCTACATTAATATTTCAGTTTTGACAGCAACTTTTCTAATAAAATACTGAAATCAGAGAGGGGCGTAAGCTCTTGTATGCCCAACCAGTACAGCTGTCAAGAGAGTAGTGTTGGCACATGATACAGGATGCTACAGATGCCATTTTATCCCACTCCCACCACCCACTTTTATTTCTCTTCCATCATTTTGCATTAGAATTTTTTTTTTTTTTTTTTAAAGAACAGAGGAAAAAGATGTGAGCACAATCTGGCTCCTTCTAATTTTTCCCCAATTAAGTGAGGTAGCTGGCAAATTAACACCTGGTAACCTCAATTTCTGGTCAACAGTAGCTTTTCCAGATAAATATTAGCCTTTCAGATTTGCTGTCTTTCTGTTCACCTTCTTCTAAGTTTTTGTGGGCACAATCTGAATAGCTCATTAACCTGCTTACAGAGAGGTTTCTTTGTTCTTTTAAAATGTTTTACTAGATTCTATGGACAAGGACTTTTTGTATTTTCCTTCTGGTTCCAGAAACATCCCAATTTCTTTTCCTCTTGCTAGAAATACCTCTGATGCTTGTGTTTAATCTGCTTGAAGCATCATCTCAATACTTCTCTACATTGATGTCCAGAAAGGTGATTTAAGCTTTCTGGATTCCTGGGATTGCAATCTGTGCCCAAAATCTGAGGACACAGCATGAAAAATCCATCTTGTTACCAACTAAGGAAAACATTTTTAACTTCTTGTTATTCCAGTAACACTTCTACTTCAGATGAGTGGCCGAAATTTCTGCCCTGAGTTAAATGCAGTGCCTCAGTGTTAGTTACGTGTTACAAGAGAAGCAAACGGGCTCTCAAGGATTTCAGGATCACTGGTGTGTACGAGTACAGGGCTCTCTCTTGTACTCAACTTGAAGCATGAGCAAGAAACCCTTTGCTATTGGCAGAGAGGAAACCAGCAGGGTCTTTTCAGCCTCTCTGGAAAGTAGAAGAGAGTCTTAAAAAACACTTCTCCAGTTCCACTGCTAAATTATGCAGCTGAAAGTGAGGTAACTCTAACACTGGATTAGGTTCAAAAGCCGGTCAAGTTCAAATACTTCCTGTCACTGGAGAAATCATCAGTCCCTTCATGTAAGACCACGTATTCCACAGCAGCCTCTTTACTAGTTAGGCTGAATTCTTCTCACTGGTTGTGATGCAATAGTAAGCAAAGCTTAAAGTCTCTTTATTATTGTCTAAATGAAAGGATTTTACTGATTTGTTCCCTCCCCTGCAGGCTCTCCTTTTAAGCATGCATCTTAAAATGCAGATTATCAGAAAAAGGTGTCTTACTTTCAAGCTTGGCTTTTTTTTTTTTACCATTTATTTTGTCAAATCATATTACTTTTAGAGTTTTAATTTCTTACATTTTGTATATAAATGCTACTATTAAAATGACCGCAGTTTAGTTGATGAAATGATGCCAGAAAGGGTTATGAATGTTCAAACATGTGAATGTAGTCCAAGGTGTCTAAAATATTATTCATGTTCCTGGCAAAGAACACATACTTTTGCCCTTGGCATCTGACCAGAATGGTCTAGTGTTGCAGTAACTTTTACAATATACAGATACCAGCAAGCAGAAAGAGTGTAACATTCAGTCATTATCCAAGATCTTTAACACAGATAGTGACGGGGTTATAGTACATTACCTAAACAGGCAATGTAATCCCATGTGCAAAGGTCACTCTATGAGGTGCTGGTCAATTTATAAATCGTGCCTGAGAAAGCAAACATGGTGCAGTTAAAAAACCCCATTTGCAGGCCCTGTGTGGCTCAGAGTAACCACCATATGGAGAACGTGGCATGGTCTGAGGCACAGGGACCCTCAAACAGGTTTTAACTCTGGACAAGTCATCTAACTTTACGTGTTCTGATTTAACAACTTTAAACCCATGTACAATAATCCCACCTAAGTAATCTGGAAGGCGTCTAAACTTTTCTAAAATATTTGTATTCCAGTTAGAGGAAGTCACATTATGGTCACGGTGTTCCAGTAATCAATTAAACAGCATTTCTGGAATTTATTTAAATGGATTGACATTGCTGTAGCTCAGAAAAGAGAGAAGAAAAGCTCCCAGACAGAAATCAGAACTGCAGGTAGGTATGGGAGACAATGCTTTTCCCAATAAAGCAAGGCAGACAAAGAAAACCAAAGTGTACATATGAAAGGTACAGAAACTGAAAAACCTCTCTACACAGCTACACGTGTCAAGAGCAGAAAATCATACCCAGCAGGCACTGTTCAGAGAGATGACGGTATTGTGGATGATACACTGGAGTAGAAAACCATAATCTAAAATAAACTTCCCATGTGAAACTGGCTATGTCACTTACTGGCCCTATTTACACAACTACAGAATACACATAAAACATTTGTCCTGGAAAAGTATTGCAGGTCTGTTTGCTGTGCTGGTTTATTTCTGCAATAACTCACTGCAAAACATTTGGAATACTGAAATGAGAGTGACTGAAACAGCGAAACCACCACTTGAGTCTCCCATAACCTAAGTCTGAAATTCAATAGCAGAAGCAGTATCTGGGGTTTCAGTCAAAAAAGAAACTACCATGATACTGAAGCAAGACTGTCTGCCTTCTGCTTCCTCATTTCATAATGCCACACTTAATGGCAAAGATACACATTTCAAACACAACTTGACACAAAACCTTTTACCAGTGTTTATAAAGATACCTCCACAATCTACATTGCTACAGAAATCAAAATCCTTAAAATCCTTCTTGAAGTCAAATTCAAATGAAATAAGTTACTGTGCTATCACAGGGTTATTTCACTTCAGGTGCCTCACTGGGTCAGGTACAGCAGCTCAGGGATGCTGACACTTCAGCACTTCACTGTTTCCCTCCACAAACCAGATAAAATCTGAATTTTATAGTTTACTGCAAAACAACTAAACTAACTGTGACTAAGCACAAGTGGAATATACAAAGCAGATCTTTACTGTGAAGCTTAGATCTGCAGCCATTCATTTTCCAATCTTACAAGAAATAGAAGAAAAAAGGTCGTGAAAACTCAAAAAGGGAGTCTGGAGAAGTACAGCAGAACAACCCAACAGTTTTTCCTTTCTAGGGCAGGAACTTCATTACTAAAAGTAAAACTCTGCCAGAGAGCATTCTTCCTTTTTCTAAGGGCTCAAATGAAGAAATACAGCACAACTGAATCGATTTGAGTCCATTTATTTCCCAGACTATATTTACTCTGAGACAAAACCCGTTTTGGGCTGAGCCAGAATTGACCACATCACATTGCAACCAGTTCTGCCAAAGCTTGAAAACTTAGTACTTTTGTAGATAGTATAGAAAGAGAGTAAAACCGATGACCTCACAACCCTTCTCCACACTTCAGCAGTTACTTGAGGCAAAAGATACTCCAGGGCCAGACAGATATTATGTCTTTTTCCTTAAAAGGACCGGTCTGGGAAACTTGGCTTTAGAACAAGACAGACCCCTTAGTTACTGCATTCTTCATTAATCTTGTAATTTGAAGGGCCAGTATTCCTTGCTTTTGAATAGAGGGAAAAGAAGAAACCAATGGAATGACTTGGTGATGACTCTTGACAGGAGAATGAAGACAGATGGATAGAGAAAAGAATTGTCTCCAGTCATTCTCAGTCCTTTAGAACAGCTCCACCAACTTCTCAAGAAGTTCCCCTACGCTCCAGTAAAGTTTTAGTATGCAAGCAAGGATATCACACAGCTTGTTAAAACCACAAAGTCTGCAAAGCAAGATCAACGCACCTTTTCCTCCACTGAAACCTCAGGACAACTTCAATCTAAGGAAGAGAGGTAAAACAACGTGACAGCACTGCTAACAGGGACAGCACATGGCGGCCACAGGACAAAGCAAGCTGGGGTGTACACTTGTCCATACACCCCAAATATTAAAAGCTTATCAGGGAGACATTAAGGATGCCAGAAAAAAAACCTGACTGATAACTCCTATTTTGTGTGACTGGAGCCTCTGGGACATGAAGTTAACCTGAAGCAAATGTCACTGCTGGCATTTCATCAGTCTCACCCAGACTGCAGAGGCTTGGGAGGTAAAGCACGACATGCTGTAAGAGCCTCTTCAGAAAGAGGACAGACACTCTTAGTGCACGTTTTGAGCCCTTCTTCAAGTTTTTTTTCAGCCACACTGGATTAATTGCTTATTTTCTGTGCACCTCATTTTTTCACCTGCTGGGGAAGTAGCTAATACTCTGTGGGTAATTAATGCTTAAGTAATTGAGATAGCTGTGTGGCATACAGGGATGCTGACCTTAAGAAACTGCTACACTACAGGCATTTTGCAACAAAACAACTAATGGTGTAGACAGAAGCAGCAAGTTTAATGACTTGTCAGCACCTTTTACATGGCCTTTTCTCAAAGAGGTGGCACGTTCACATACACCTGCTCCACAGCAGATCTTAGCTGCTGTGTAACAAATGCATAAAATCACTGCAAGTAAAATTGCAGGAGACAATATTACAAAAAGGAACGAGTCCAAGGAAGCCTTATAAAGCATGAAAATACATGTTTGATCAGTACAGAAAGGCTAAATTAATAGTTGCTTCTTACACATGCCAAAGGGCTCCCAACCGAGAGGCAACAATGAAGTTTCAATCCATTATTTGCATTCAGAAACAAAAAAGTTCCATGTGAACAGAAACATGTGTTTCCAGGGATTCCCAAGATGTAAAACATTCTCCTGTAATTGTATAAATAAGAGTCAGAGACTGAAACCCATTAGTATGTTTCCACTAACAAAGCAGAATAAAACAGAACAGCAAATTAAAACTTCAGGAAAATGACCAGCGTCAGCGAACAGCTTAAAATGCTGCTGTGCTGGCACGAAGAGAGGAGAGTCCAGAGTAGACTCCTAAGGAAACAAGAGCAAACCCATTCTTGTCCCTAGTGGTATTTATTCTTATAAGGCTACACTCTTATGAGTGAAGTACTTATTTTCCATTGCCTCCTCCATTCAGAACTGGAGTTCCTTGCCTTTCCTTACTGGGCTAGAAATAGTTTCAGCAATTTTTTCCTATGGCTTTATGAGTCTACAAGCACATGAACAAACAAAGCTCTGCACTGCATGTCCATCTTTTAAAAAAGAAGCAAAACTAAGACACACTTTTGCCTCAAAATTTAACAGCCACAGCTGACACTCTTGCACATCAGGAGGCCGGGACAAGGCCGAGAGTGGGATCTAAAGAGAACAAGAAGGATCTAGCGGTAACAAGTCTGATTGTAGTTACCTCTCAGGTTTCAAAAGCTTTACACTCATTGTAGCTCTATCTGCATCCCCATTTGCTAATACACAAATATACAGGACTGGGATCCCAAAGGACTTACAGGTATATAAAGTGATTGTGGCTGAGCACAAACAGCTGTTACAAATCGACAGGGGAGGAAAAGGTTTTGATAAAGTAGTTGTTAAAAGCAGGTTCCTTGTGGATTTTAGGTCTACTAATACTAAAAACTTTTACTACACCATCTAATCTCAGGCTTTTGTAAATTCTCCCCCGTTTCTTCCCTATTGTGCAAAACACAGTTAACATAACCAGCACGGCAGCACAGACGGACTCGCCAGGAAAGCCTGGACAATTGTTCACAAACCAGTCTGGCATCCAGGGGTGTAAAACTAGCTTAAAATTATGAAAGAAGGTAAAATTTCAGGGCATTCAAATAGATAATGCAAGGGGGACTAATCCTATTTTCACAGTCAGAAAGACACCAACCTTTAGCACAGATCCACAGCTTAGTGCACAAACTGTCACGCGGTGCTGTCACACAAAATCTTTTCTCAGGAAGAGACAAAGGGAGGGATGTACCCACCACACCGAGGGACGTATGTGCCGGAGACAGAGACAAAACGAACTGCCCAGGGTCACCCACGAGTTGCTGAGGAGAAACAATCAGGGGCACTTGCCTCTGGAGAACCAGGGCAGAAGGCGAGCAAACAGGGCAATCCCAACATTTACAGCCCTGTTTAGACTTCGGAGCTATCAGGGACTGCAGGAGATAACCTGTCCCTTACTTCAACGTTATCTAAAGCAAACCCCTTATTTTATTAACCCTTATTTTTCTGGTTAGCAAGAATCTTCCTTTATGAGCTCTTGGCTAACCATTTGGGCTGCAGAGTTTTTGGGACAACACATTACTCTTCATCAATCCCTTCTCATGTGCAAGCCAGGTGGACTGAAACACCAAGCGCACGTACACCAGAGGCACTTTAACTCTTTGGTTGCTTCTGAGCTCAGAAAACCTCAGCCTGTGCTCAGCTCCAGCACAAGAATCAAGCCCAGACCTCCAGTAAGGCATGCAGTGACAGTGCTGCTGCCTCATTGGAGACACAGGTAGGTGAGAGCTGAATCACCTTCGGGAGATTTTTGGCAAAGAACTGCCCCAGGAACAGCCCTGAGAGTTACTTCGACAGACTGGGTCAAGAGCAAAGAACCTTTTGGTGCAATCTGTCACAACTTCACACTGCAGACAAGAGAACTTCATGTTCTGTACACCATCCACAGACTGAGTCAGTGCCCCCAGCACAAGCTCCTTCCGCCTCCAAATGCTCTTTATACCATCATTAGACAGGAAAGGTGCAAACAGCACAATTTGTGATGCAAAGGCAACAGCTGATTACTGCACGAAAACTTACAAGGTGAACCAGGAGAAAACAGGGGCAAACAACTACAATTCCTAGTCCTTACAGATGATAACAGAGACTTCAGCCACATTTAAAAAAGAGGGTGATATTACTTTGAGGCATAAGTTTAAAAACCGTAGTAGATAACAAGAAGACTGCTGTGTTGTCAAGAGTAATTACCCTGCGATGATGTCAACTAGAAAAACATTTTCTCTCGCTGGCTGTGTAAATCACTACTGTACTTGGACTCATGGAAAAGAATTTCTTGTAAAGACTACCTGAAATCCTGACACGTCCTCAGCACAAGAGTGATGTCCCAGGAGCAGCTCACACAGAGCCTGTATTCACACTGACACCACACAAGGACAGGGCTGGTGTGTTTGACTCTCCTGGGTTTAATCCAGAACAAGAGCTCTCCCCAAGGAAAAATTTAACAAATCAGGGGGAAAAAAAAATACAGTCACATCGAACTGCCTCTGCTGCAGCAGTGGATGGCCAGCCTGTGTCAGCAGCCACGATCACACAGTTTATACACATGGGAGTGGTACACGCTCAGCGTCCTCAGGGAGAGGCTCTAATGGCATTTGCTCAAAGCCTTTTATTAACCATCCCTTGACAACTCCGTGTGGCTTTGGCCAGTGCTGGTCTTCTGCTTGCTGTAGGGAGGAAAGACTTCAGAGGCAGCACCCTTGGGAACAAGGTGCTCTGCAATGCTTGGTTTTAGAGTGTAAATTGAATGCACAACACAAAAAAAAGTGGCTGGCAGAAGATTTAAATCACCTCTGCCAAGCAGTACCACTTGCTTTATGCACTGGAATCAGATTATTCTCCTACTACTTGTTTAGTATCATTCCTATTAAGCTGAACTGAATGGAGTAGCATAGCCAAAATCTTAGAAGAAGTTTGTTTCAGAAGACCAAGAACTTACTTTTATTACACTTAAGCTGGTTCCTCTGTAGGAGCAACTGCCACACTGATCCCAGCTGGGTTTTTTGGCTGGGTTTTGATTTGGGGCTTTTTTTCATCCTATCTACAATGATTCCTTTAAAGTGTAGGGCTGCACTGAACGGATTTCTGATTTCATGTCTGATTTCACCTCTGCCCCCATTGTGGGTGAGTTAATTGATCACTCACCCACAAGAGGCCAATTCCAGCAGTGTCTAGAAGCATTTCATCACCAGAGTCTGCCTTGCCACAAGTCCCGTTATCAAGTCAAGGGAGGGAATGCAATTCCCCTGTCTTAAGTGGATTTTACCACAATTAGCATTCAATAAGAAATCTGATTCCAGCTAAAACACACAAGAAAGTAAGCAAAAGGTAAATGTTTAATGACAGTTGAGATTTCTGCACTTCTTTACTCCTGAGTCTTCTGAAGGAAGGGAAAGAGGACACAGAAAGAAGGATCAGCAGAGCAGTGTAGGACAGAGCAGCTTTAAAGTAAGACTATGATTGCAGTATTTTACTAAGTACAGCTCCTAGATATGGTGCACTAAACTGGAAGTCTTCAATTTACAAAATGTTACTTTAAGTCACTGATTTTAATCTCTTCATGCAGCTGTAATCTGTTTATTATGTTAAATCCAGGCCAAATCTCCCTAGTTGACAACTGTTACATCACACCACTACAGATACCTGAATATAAAACATAACCTATTGACACAGTATAAAAGGCTGTGGCTACATTATTATGCATGATACACTCCTAACTTCTTCAATTAAAAAACTCCATGCAATGTATTATCAGTTTGGTAAGGTTTTTTGGTAGGGTTTTGTTTGCTGTTTTTTTTTTTTTTTTTTTAAAAAAAAAAAACCCCTAATAGCTGGCATCTCTTCATGGAACACACAGCCAACATTTTCAGATACCACGCCATGAATAACTCAAATCTGCTTTGAATAAGACATGAAGGAGAGGAAACATTTATGTAATTTGTTTCCCATCTAAAAGAAAGCAAGCATAGTCCTTAAAAACTGAACTGAATCAATTCTGGTTACCTTGTGCCTTAATTTTAAGAGCAGTCCTTTCTTTACCTATATATAACAAGGTGTGGAAACAGTTTTCTCTTTTTAGCTTTCAAATGCCTTCCACTACCACAGTCACTAAATCAGCTGTTTAAACCAAAGGGAATAGGTTGCAGGTGCAAAGTGCCATCACAAGTTCATTTATCACTACACTTCAAACTCCAAGTGCTTAGCTAAAGGCTCCCCATCATATCAGAGCTTCTGCTTTACAACTACTGCAACATAATCACATTCTCTAGTTTTTATGTTTTCTGAACATGGAACCTAATATTATTTATATAATTTTAAAAGGTCGATTGGTGAGAGAAGTAGAAACATGCTTGAAAAAGGATGAGCGCTACAGAAGCGACCATTAAGATTCAAGACTGTGTTATTCCTCTTTAATATAACCTAAAGTGAGTACCCAAGTTATATAGCTTATTTTCAGAGGTATTCCAATGCATTAGGAAATATTTATTTCCACTTGATTATCTGACAGCAGAAATAGGCAAAGGAAACAAGATGAACATCAAAACTGTTTACAATCTCATAATTTATGCCTGAATGATTCAGCTGTAAGGCTATGAAATATTTTTAAGTTTCTTGGCTGCCAGTTTTATATATGTCGAGACCATTTTTTTAAAAGTTATTATGATTCTTACTGGAGTCAAAATTAAATCACTACATCTATTAAAATTTATTATCAATTTTACATGAAGGACTAATACCAGCGTGGAAGCTGCAGCCACTCCAGCTGATTTAGCAGTTTGCTCCTACACAAAGAGCCCAGAGCAGCAGCTGTACCATTCCCTCCTACCCTGATTTTCCAAGTACTTCAAGCCTGTGCTAGACAAAACCACATCTGGGAATGAGAGCACTATCCAGGTATCCAGCAGAGAGCAAGGCTCACTCTCCTCTGAGCAAGTACAGCTTTACCCAGGAGTGCAAAGCAGCCCCAGCAGTTTCTGAAACTGCAATACCCAAATACATTTAATCTGAGTTTCCATGCATTTCAGCAACATTATTCTGCAAGTTTTAAAGTGTTCCAAGTTATTTTTGAACTAACAATTATCCTATTTCCTGTATTCCCGTCTCCAGCAGACCAGGGAAAACTTGCGCTTTTCCTGTGGTCACAACTGCAACCTGTGATCACCTTTTACTTGATCCTATCAGATGTAAAAAGGCTCCAACAATGAAAACCTAGAGCCTTTTGCTTTCATTAATGGACTGTGTAATACTAAACAGAGCCCATCAGTGGGGAAAACTACATGACAAGTAGCCCTAACACCAGAAGAAAGTAACTGTGAATAACCTATTCTGAAAATTACAAACAACATGAGATACTTAGCTTCACATGCCACTCTCAAAACTAAGCAGCTGCTCCAGCAGATCAAGATACTCCTGAAAAAAGGGTTTAATAACATCGAGAATTAAGTAACAGCTTGTAACAGGAACACTTTTCTTCTTGTAACGCCGGACTAAATACCCCAAATTTGTTGGATACAATGTAAGTTCAACCTGGTTTCCTAAGAACATGTTTGTGCGTCTAAGAGGCGGAGCAGCGCAGTAGTCTCTGCTGAAGAAATAATCTACGACCAGAGAAACAGTCCAGCATTAGGTTTTCACAGTAAGAGACTTTAGAGCATGAGTTACTTGAGATCAAAATACAAAACAAGACATTTTCGGTCACTGCAGTCTCTGTGACAAGCAGTGGAATCATGTCACACTTCACAGTAAGACAGCTATCCTGATAAAAAGGAAAATTGCAGTTTCTCTAAGTGAAAGCTATAAGCACAGACAAGTAAAACAAGGAGACAATTTGCTAAGACCAAGCATGATATGCTAAAAAAAAAAAAAAAAAAAAAAATCTAACTTTGCTACTATGTAAAGTCTACATTAAGGTCAAGCCCAGAATTTGTTCCGTAAGAGGGTGCTTTGTGAACTACGTGCATGTCTGATGTACAAGGGTAATTCTGGGTGGATTAAGTGCAAGGGAAAACTGCAGTGACCTACAGGAAGGAAACATCTTCTGACTCTTGGTGTACAAAGAAGCCTGACAACTGAAGTCTGTGCCTTTTTGGCGTAGCAATCTCCCCAAGTAATTTGATCTGAACGTAACTAAACCCATTCAGATGACAGGATCTGGGAAATCACATACCTGCAGTTACAAAGTGCTAACCACACCACCTACAGAGTCTATCTGAATACCTGGCAGTGATGGGGAGGAGACAGTTAAGATTTAAGAAGGAGCTTGAGCTTACAGGATGAGGAAGTGAGCAAGCAAATGGCTCCACCTTCAGAACCAGAAATAACAGATCTGTGACAAACCTAGAAATGACACAAATCTGCACTAAACTTCATGGATGCTTAGAAGAAGGCCCTTCTGAACACTATATCTTTCTTGAACTGAAAACCAGTGGAAAAACTTACTTTTCCAGCCTCTGAAGCTACTATGATAAAAATTACCATTATACTTGTTTGTAGTCGATGTACTACAATCATTTCTAAATACTTCTCTTAGTATTGGGGAAAAACAAGTAAAGTCAGGGCTTGTTTGGCTCTGGTTACCTATGGAGCTAATTGCCAAAGACTAATTCCAGAGCTCTGGTGAGATTAAAATGTTAATACACACAAAAAGACAGTATAAAAATTCACCTTAGAAAAAAACCCAAACACTAACAAATTCCCTTTGGAATTCAAGTTTTCTTATTCTGGATTAGAATCTGAACATGAGGCTCCCATGCTAGGGTGAATGGATGGGGTATTTACAAAAAAGGGTAAAAACCACAAAAACTTAAATTAAAACCAAATTAATTCTGCCCTTAATAAATGAGGCTCACATCTGTTTTGAACACTGTTTCATGTTATTGTGAAATACAGCTACAGGGGACTTATTTCACAAAACAATACTCCACAGCTTCATTCCCTACAAAGGAAACCATTTAAAAATACACCCTCACTTCAGTACACAAAGACTTAGCAAAGCTCCCGATCCCTCAGAAACGTGGCCGTGGTGTCAGCATCGTTTCTTGTTCTCACCAAGTACACTGAGGAGCGATGGGCACAGCCCAAGCACAGATTAACTCCTGGGAGATGCAGTTCAGCCCCTGCTGAACTCACTATCCCTGCTGTCAGCACCAGGGTACTCAGCTTGCTAAGTGCACGCAGACCAGATTCAGCTGGTGTGCAAAGACAACGCTGGCAGCTTTGAAGAGAAATCTATCAGATTCCTGAAAGAGGCAAATATTGCCCAGGATGAGTGCTGCAGGACAGGCCCACTCATGAACACAGAGAAGGAGTATTTTAACTCAGGCTGTGGTTCAAATGTAAATTCATGTTTTGCTGTGCACAGACAAGCTCATGTTTTGACAGTGATGTGGAGCAAAACCATAAACTGACGATTATGCATCAATGGACAGAAGTCTCAACAACAAGGCAGGACAGGAAGGAAGGGGGGAAAATGTGTTAGACAGAACGCAGTGCTTCCAGAACAACAGCTTTACACCTTCTTTTGTGAAACAAGAGAATGATGGACTCGCCAATTCAACTGCTTCTGCCTTGTGCCCAGGATTCAATTTAAGAATTAAATTACTGGGATAGCCATCTTATTGTCAGCTGCAGGCTCCATCTAGTGCAAGACAAGCTAAAGACTGGGGCAAACTAAACCACACCGTGCTGCGCTCTCCCAAGACCACATGCTGACAACTAAAGCTGCCAAGCACAGAGCATCAAGGGCCAAGCTGTACTTTTTATATCTATACGATTACAACAGCCTAAAACCCAGAAAGCAGCTTCCTTTCGATACAGGTGATGCTGAATAAGCCTACTTGATGACAAAAGAAAAACATTGTTCATGACAGCTACCAAAATCCAGAGAGCAGCATATTTTAAATTAGAAGACTCTATCTACTCATAAAAACAGGTATTTCAAGGACAGCCTGCTTATGTTCCCTAATGAAGTGCAGGTGACATACACAGCTATGATAACATGACTCAGACAAGATGATGGCTCCTCTGACAGTCTTCCCGGCTTTGGAGTAGGAAGAAGGCAGGAGGACAGGAGATTGCAAAAGTGTAAAAGGCTCTTGAAAAATGCAAATGTTCTCCACGTTCACGTCCAAAGGTATCCTGGACAGCTGGAGAGATGTCCCATCTGATGGAGCAAGACGAAGCAACCCAAACACCTACACACTTCTAGGATGACAACTTGCAAGTATCAGAGTTAACAGCACTGACATTCAGACTCTGATTTGTGCCTTGCTCACTGCAAAGCTAGATGGAGATGACACCTACAGTGGGATTGGGCAACACTGCAGAAGTTAATCAAGGTCACTGTTGTTATGAGTTCATCTCTTGCACTGCATTTCTGCCCACATGAACCTACTGCCCCTGGGTCTGGCCATTTAGACTGGAACACAACTTGCACCTTAGTTTTTCTACTGCAGAAAGCACTCAAAGACTTTTGTTCTGTATCCCTGAGGTGCACTGTAAACCACACTGCAGGAATCTCATCTTCAGCCAAAACCCATTCTAAAACCCAAGTGTTGAGGGGAAACACCAGCAAGGAAAGCGAACTCTGATCCACACATCAAAGGGTTTGCTGTGCACAAGCAGCATTACCACAGATACAGCACATTTTAACAGCCTCAATGACATTCCCGGTCCTCAGAAGAAAAGCAGGCAGCCTTTTATTCCCCATCTGGTGGTCATTAATTCTAGAGAACAAACCTCAGAGTACGTCACTAGCTCTACTCCATCTCTCCATTTTGTACACGCTGCTTGTGTTGCAATGAATCATCCCCTTCACATGGATCTCCAAAGAGCTCCAGCTTCCCATTTCCCAAAAGGCTGGATTAAACTGGAGAGTGCTCGTCTAACTTGTAAGGTGCCTTCCTAAGGCAAGTTTAAACCAGTACCTGCCCATCCCAGCCATTTTATCTTTCCAAAAACTGATCTTACTCACACACTTGCCAGCATTCACAAACTGGGAGAAGACATAATTTGCTCTTCCTATTGCTCCAGGCTCAGTTAGGAGACACTCATAGCAAGGTGGCCTATATGGTGCAAGAGATTGACGTACCTGATACCAGAACCCTGCACACAAACCAGGAAGCCACTGTCTCCCTATTGCAAACCCAGTGATTTCACTAATTGCAGAACCCTCCACACAACATTTGTAATTTGTATAATTTGTATTGTATCATAAGTATTTGTAAAATAATGTAGTACCACAGAAAAAAATGCACACCTTAGATCCTGAGATGAGATTTGCATATAATAATATGCTAAAACTGCAGAAGCTCCTTAGCTCCTTTTTTTTTTTTTTTTTTGTGCTGCCCTTTGATATGCACCTTAGTCTTCAGCTGGAGAAGGAATTAAAAATCAGAAGCAAATGTCCAAGATGGAACTGAATCTCAGTCCCAGCCAGACAGCTTTATATCTATTTCAGTGCTGGAAAAAATCACTCCCACTATGTTCCGGTTTCTCCAGCTCTGAGAAGAGCATAGTACTCCCTCTTCCCCCACTGTGCTGCCTATTTAAACAATATGGCCTTAGGACAGGATAACAATGTACAGCACAAAGGACCTTAAACCCAGACATAGCATCCATGAGTAACAAAATGTCCTTCCCCAGTGCTTCCTGCCTTCAGCTTCAAGAGAGTCTCTCTTCACATTCAACCCTTCACCGTCACATCCTGAGCAGAGCACCAAGCATGCCAGACACGCCGACAGCTGGCCCAAACCAGAAGCTGGAATAAGAATTGCCAACTTATCAGCTACTAATCTCCCTAGGGACAGCACAAACTCTATCCTCTTGCATCTATTGCAGAGCAGATGAAGGAAGACAGCCTTCCCACCTGGTTATCTCCAAAGAGACTGTATGAAACAAATTCTGTGCCCTGGCACCACCTGTACTTTTCTCCTCCTAAAACTGCTCACAGACCACAAAAATACAACTGTTCCAGTTGTGTTTAAACCCTAACTCCAGAAATCTCCGCATTTTAGCTAGAAAATCACATTTTTCAACTCTACCTCCAGATACTGAAAAATCTGCAACAGACACTGTAGTTCAAAGGGGAAAAAACACTGAAGAGTCTTCTCTCCTAAAGGGTCTTTATAAGCCACCTCTGCAAAACAAGAAAGCGCAACCTCAGAGGAAGAGGAGCAGCTGTTTTGACAATCTGGCCCTTGTTCAAATACCAGGATAAGCCTTGAGTAGTAAAATATTGCCATCAATAAAAAGTTCAACTAAAGTACACTGCCCTGGCTCTGAAGCCCAGGTCATCTATTCCATGTTACATGCACAGGAAAAGCTGATGCAATGTTGTTCAATTAAAAATGTGTACAGAAGTGACAAATGAAAGAAAAAATATTCTGGATAACACTCTACAAGTTCATGCTCTCGTGTCAGAAGCTGTGTTAAGCAACAGAGCAGAGCATGTGACAAATGCCAGGAAAAAATTAAAAAGCTATCTGCACTTGGGGATTGCTCCATTCCTAGGAATTATTTTCTTGACTTTTTAACTATGAAGCCACATCTCTGGCCAGTGTCTAAAAATTCTTTAAATTATTCAATTTAGACACTGCCATACAGCTAGCTGCAACAAACTGACAAGACATTTGGATGGAAACAAGACAACTTCCAATTTCCTGCCGCATACACTGAGTAGTGGAGTAATCCCAACACTTTAGAAATTCCAAAGCATTTGGTAAAACTTATTTCAGAGCAGCCAAACAGTGAGTTTCAGACAGAAGAGCTGTATGCAACTTATGCATGTTCAACATCAGACCTCGTATTTAATTTCTTCTTATGATTTATTCTTAAACACAGCAAAATACTCAACTACTGAGGTCCTGGATGCTTGCTGCAAAAATTAGTAACACTACACAAATCAGTGACTGGGATTACAAAATGAGCAATAAGGAATAAAAGCCACCAGGGTCTTATTTTTAGAAAATCATTGAAAGATAGCATTATGGAAGAAAAATGGACATCTTGAAGAACCAGAACCATGCCTTCATTGAGAATGTAAGAGTATTTCTCCCCCAAATAAAGCTGCACTATGTGCTGAATGCTGTGTGTGTGAAAAGACTGTCAGCTGTACACTGCAGCTGATGAGACCTAGCAGGCACTTAGCTAGGCGCCCAAACAACTGAAACATCAGTGTGGTATCAACATTATTCTCAACTAAATCCGAGAGCACAGCACTGTACCAGCTACTATGAAGAAGCTTAACTCTATCCCAGCCAAAACCAGGACACTAGCACGTCCCCATCATGGAACATGTGTTTAATGGACACAGCTGGAGATGAGTTACACAGACTGATCAAAATATTTTAGTGAAGTTACAAGTACACTCCAAGCTTTCCTGAGGCAGAAATCAATCTCTCTCCTGTCATGGAAAGATCCAGGCAGCTGCAGCACTACTCTGCTGCAGAGCTGAATTCCATGAATGTCCATCTGTCTGTAACATGTCTATGCTGGGCAGAATGATGAAGGAAAATCTCCATCTTTTGGTGGGCACCATGAGGCTCAGCACTCTGCAATACTGATAGAGAAGGAAGCCATTGTCTTGCTAACACTCCCTAAAAAGCTCCTTCTCTGACGAAGGTATAAGATAAAAATACATACAGGGACACCCACACAGCTCACAACTGCACAAAGCATATGGCAAGCTTGTGAACATGAACAAATACACTCACGTCAAAAAATATCGATAAGGAATCCAAAACCATCTACCGATCGGAAGCTCTGTGGGAAGCAACTTTTGTCTCTTTGAGACTGGAGCCTCCAATTAAAACCATTTCCCAACAGTCTGATGCTGTCCCTCTTTATCCTGCCATCATCCCAATTTCAGAAGTCACCACCTTCAAACTTAGAAAGGGATCTAAGTACTTCAGGTGGAGATGCAGGGGGTTTTTCCTCAAGAAGACACTGTCTGCTGAGGCTGAGTGACAAGCACCTAAACCAACTTTCCTGCTGTGCCTCCAGTGAGCCTGCACTGCCCCCATCCCATCAAGATAAGCATTTCAGACGTTTTCCAGCCCCCACCTCCAGAACTTCCCAAGACAGGAGTAAGGCATGCTCGCTGCTGTCCGTCCTTGGGACTCCTTCATACTGGGAACGGGCAGATCCCAAACACAGAGCAGCTGTCAGTGCAAGCCATTAGTCCAAACTGAACTACTGCTGCAACCATCTTCAAGAGAAGCTGCTGAGATTCAAGCAACAGCCATGAAACAAGGGGAACTTCCCCAGGGTGAAGCACCTGTAGAGTATTTTATTCTAGCACAGAAACAGGCCTTGACATGATGGAAAACATCACCAGAACTCTGTGACAGCACTAGAAAATTTGTGAGGCAATTCTCATTTGAACCACTGTCCCTCTCCTACTCATCTTCCCTCATTACATAACTCCATCTCTGTCATTAATATTAATAGAGAACTAATTGCCAAGGTCTCCCACATCCCCAAAAGCATCAAGTCTGATCTCCACCAGTTGTGTTGGAGGATCTCCCAGATTATTGGCACAAAACTGTATTTCCTGCCACCGCTCCTGCTGACACAGACAGGGATTTAAAAAGTCCTACGTTCATCTTAAAGAAGTCTGAGAATTGTTGATGCTAAGTATGTGTTACAAAAGAACCAATTTCAGGAAGACTGACTACAGTTCCATATTCTCCGCTTTCATTCTCAACTCTGGAGCTCTCACTTGTCCATCAGCTGAGCAGCTACACAAGTCAAATTTAGAAACCAAATTTCCACTTGAAAACATGCAGGTATGCTCATATTTCTGAAGCCAAAAAAATTTTCTAATCCTCCTTCTACCATGCAGGTCACAAGAATCCAAAATTAACTCCACCATTTCTTTTCACATCACCTTCCAAATGTCCTAACTCTTGCTGTGACACCACAAGATATTACTGCAGTTGACTAAGATCATTAGTTTAAAAAGCTAGCATTCAAGATGAAAATATTTCCAACTATAAACCACTGGAACTATTTAGCATTTATGTCAGCCAGGACATTTTGAACAAACGCTGTGCTAAAAATACTGTAGTCTCATACACACCGGGAAACCACTACTACAACGTGTTCAGCTGAGCTAGGAAATAGCAGGATCCTGCAGCAGAAAAGGCTCTCTCTGCTCTGCCTGGAAAAGCACTTCCAAGCTGTAGTAATTCCAGTGTTCAGCTAGTGATGGACAGTGGAAGCCACCAGAGCACACGCAGAGGAGCTCCTTGGAGCAGGCAGTTACAGGTGGAGTAAGGACTAAGAGTAAGCAGTAACTAGGAACACTGTTTAAAAGAAGTAATCCTACTGCAGCAATGAACTGGGTTTTAAATTTATTTTCTACTGTTTTTTTCAGAAGAGCAGGACAGCAGCAAACTCGCTGCTGAAACCACAGCAAGCCCATACCCTTCTCCCGTTCCCTTCACAGGAGGAACCATTCTGAAATCTAAAGATGAGCCCTATTTAAATGCTGACAGCGCTGAACAGCTCAGAACAGAGAGTCCTGCAGGGAGAAGGTACAGGCAGATCTGTCATATGCTCTGTCAAAAGGGACAGTCCCAGGACAGCAAGGTGGTAAACACTGATTTCTACATTGAAAATCCTCTCTCAGATTTGGAAAGCTAAGACACAGACCTTCAAAAACCCAGGCAGAAGCAGAACACATAACACTAAACAGATTTTGCTCCCATGTTTTGGAGTGTGAGGTTTTCTATAAAATGTGGAGCAGTATTTATAAAACTGGCAGCCACAAAACCAATTCAATTTAATAAGGCAATAAATATTTGTGAATGACTACACGTCTTACAAGGATAGGAGAAACTGTATCAGCACAACCAGCTCAAGCAGACTTGAAAGAGAAACTGTCCCATCTTGAAAAGCCACAGGAAAAAAAAAATCTGCACTGATTTCCTAGGTTAAATTGTATTTCTCTTAAATAGTCACTGTGATATTAAACCCCATCCCTGCAGTCCCGTAACAAAAAAGCAGATACACTGTCAGTGCTCCACTGATTTTAGCAGAACTACAGCAATTTACAGCACTAGGAAGAATCTGACCTGGAGCCTCCCTCTAATAGGGCAGTGGCTTGTGCTACTTCAGCAGGTATTACTTCAACAGGAATCCAGTGAAATCATTAACAGAGGAATTTGAGTCAATGAGATGTTAAGTACTTGCTATAATTACATATTATTGCAGTTTCTGCTGACAGTGCAACTCAGGAGGTTGGAATTCAATGAACTATCTAACGAATATCTGAAGTCACAGTTGTAAATGAAATTAGATCTGATTTGTGCTTGATCACATTTATGAGCTGTGTGTCTAATTTACACGAAGCCATGTAAAAAAAGGCACACTTTTACACTGGTCCCCTGGTTCAAAATTTTTCATGTTTTACAAAGTAAACAAAGAAGCCCTGATAACACATTAATAACAGAGAGTGCTTAACACTGGAGTAAAAGGAAAAACATTTTAAGAAAACCTGCTAAGAGATAGAAACACACGGGCCATTAACCCCTGAAACACATCTTCCAGCACATTTAAGTAATTCTGCTGAGTTTTAACAAAAACACAAGTTGGCTGCAGCTCCCAAACATGCATTCAACTCCCCACTCCCACCAGACACCCATTAAGTTTTAACCTAAATGCTGAATGTGTCAGAACAATTAACACAACAGAGCTCAAGGTCTCTCTAGCAAAACCCTTCAGAGGCTTCTGCTGGGGAAAATAGATGCAACCAACTTATGTAGCCCATGATAGTGAAGAGCAGCTTACCAACAGCACGTTTATTTACATTTCTGAGAAGTGTAATGAATGATCAATTTACTTCAGAGTACTGTCACCTATGACAATCTGAAGATTCCCACAGTGAAGCTACACTGTTATATCCTAACAAGCCCTGAGAGAGATTGCTGTGAACATATTGAAAATCAGTGCAAGAACAAAATTAAGAAATTTTGCAGGGATTGGTGTCTTATGTAAAATACTTCTGAAATAAAAAACTAAGTGGTTGCAGACTTAAAACTACCCGAGCATTGTTCTGAGGCTGTGGGCAGCACTTCCCACAATGCAGGCTCACCACCAGCACTGCAGTCTGAAGCAAAGGCAGGGAGAGATGCAAGGAAAGAACAAGCTACATTCTTCTGGATTCTCCTCTCCATGTATCACAGGAAAGGCAGAGGAAATTTTCAGCAGAGGTATCAATCTGCACCTAAACACCATTAACTACCTTTTGTACTTTGGATCCCTTGCCAAACATTTGACATTTAAAGCATGCATGAGACGTGCTCCCAGGGAACTTAAAAGAGAGCTTCTCCCTGACATGTCACACACACAAACAGACCACAGGCAGTGCCTTCACGCTTCCTAAATCCGTGCAGTTTGTTTAGCACAGTGGGTCTAACAGCAGTGCTAAGGTACACACAGCCCTATGCCAGAAGTGGCCCTGCTCTCCTTCAAAAAAACTCTCACCCATCCAGAAGGCGCCAGGGAAGGCAGCAGCAAGGAAGCACAAATCTGGTCTCCAACAGACTGTTTCACAACCACTGAGAAATCCTAAAGATCTCTGCTATGTTGCTCTACAGTTTGTTAGCATTTAAATCACCCACACCTCTTATTGCACAGCTCTGTCATACATGAAACATGAACTTAATGCAAAACACAAAACGTGCTGAAATTCCTTAACTTGTAAGGCATTTGGTTCAGCACTCCTGTTATTTAATTTGAATTTCCCTCTTGCTCATTTTTTCATGGTGCCAGCCTGATAAATACACAGATGCCCCATGAGCGCTTGGGCCAACATAGGAACACAACAGGCCAACAGGCCACAGGAACCTGCCAGCTCCTGATAAGATGCTGCAGCAGTAAGGGCTTCGGTTTTCTTCCCCCCAAAAAATACTCACTGTTAAAGCAAGCCCCTCCTTCAAACATGTTTGAATTCCAGAAGCCACCTCTGTGACGCTGGACAAATTCACACTTGACTCCTCTTAATGCACTGTAATGGTTACTCCAGTGATACTTGACCTCAAACTGCATCTTAACATTACTGGCCAAATCAACTGGAGGCAAAAAGCACTGCTTGGGGTGATGTCCTCAGTCTCCACACTGAGCAGTTCTGGATTTTACACAAGTTCTGATCACAAGCTGCTGAACAGCCAAGGCACTAATAGCAGTTAGCGGAATTTAGTAGCTTTGGAATGCAATTTGATTATTTTGCAAACAAAAGTAATTTTTATCTACTGCACTCTGCAAACACAATGGGAGAGCTGAAAGTCAAGATAAATTGCTTTTAGTCTCAACATTTATCCTCAGTAGTAAGAGGTTGTTACATCCAACCTGAGTAACAAAGCTCTTAAAGGCAAAACTCAATAGAATCCAAACTGTGGAGGTGGGGACATTTTCAGCATCCAAGCTGTAGTTGGAAACAACAGTTTTAGGCTCCATTTCCCTTCTGAATGCTGAAGACTGCAAGGATGTTACTTGCAGAAAAGGCTTGCTGTTTCAGCACAGTACCGCTCTCAGCATGGTCTGCAAACAGGCACTGCTAGGACTGAACATGGAAAATTCTTTGCAATGCGTACGGATACTAAAAATACAGCTAAGGTGAAAAAAATACCCACTACAGCCAAGCAGAAGGAAGAACCTGGATATTGAGATGGAATGCCATTAGTCAAGTTGGAATTTGCCCAGGACACTCTTGCTTAGAGTGATCTGGCTATTTAATGACAAGAAATAGCCAGGAACACATATTTACTGCTGGCACCCTCTCTCATACCCAACACTACCCTGCTATCAATGAAACGGGTGTGTAACCAGATCCAGGCTCCCAGCTACAACCAGGCTGCACCGTGGTGACCTGCAATGGGCAGATCCACTCAACCTATTGCAGCTGCAACAACTTGTGTGACCACAACCCGAGGTAGTGTGTCCACTGACCCAGATAGGAACATTAATAACAACAGGAAGCTTCTAAGTGTTTAAGCTGCCCTATTACTGATACACTAGCCAAAAGTCACCCAAAACATTCTTTATTAACAAAAATGTTTACTGCTGCTACACTCAACATTTAGAATGAGTCAGTACCAGCCCCCAGAAAACTTCCCTTCCCCCAAATGTGAAGTACAGGAGGCCTAAAAGGAGAGTTTGGCTCTACTGTTTAGCACTGCCTGACAATAATCAAAGAACAAACCAATTCTAAATATCTGGGGGGAAAAAACCCAGCACTTGAGATTCCTACCACCTACTCCTAATCTTTGCCACTAAATAGCATCAAAACAAGAAAATAAGAGCAAGAACATCAGTGCTCTGCCTGAACAAGAACCGCTGTTCTCGGATTTGCGCGTGAAAATTCCTGACACACGAGTGCAAAGAACTCCTGTGCAGAGGAAACAAGACTCAGAGCAAGCAGAGGTGACAGGTTTTCAGGGAGATCAGGGGTGGTCACAAGGTCAGAGCAGGCAGTGTCTATTCAGCATTATTCCCTTAGCAAGACTAACAGGGTTACACATACCTTCCAGTGCTGAAAAGGGTTTTGGGGTTTAGGGGCCTCTGATCAGCAACAACGATGTTACACGACTGCCATAAATAATTACAATAGGAGGGAAAGGGTGCTGATACCTACACTGGTATGGATTTGTTGGGTGCATCCAATTTACCAGGAATTCAGTTTTTCCATCAAGGTGTCTTACTTTGAATTTCTGTATTGAATTCCTCCAACACATGGCAGAAATAAAAACCACAGGAGTTTTAAGAGCTGTATGACTAGAACTCTTAGAAGGATAAAACAGCACATGATCGCAATCGAGGAGAAAACCCCCTCTAAAAGGTTCACTGGAAGCTGGAGTGAAAAGGTCAAATATACATCACTTCCGCTATGTACAACAGTATACTAAGTAACTACAGCTTACCAGGGAGTGTTTTTCCCTAAATAAAGATGATCCTTAGATGAAGCAAGTATTTTACAGCATAAGAAGGCTACAAGCATTCCTATATAAGCTTATATTTAAATTGCTTCAAGAGTTACACTCGTACTTCTTGGAAATCCATGGCACCCGTTTTTCCCAATAAGAATTATTCATAGAGCCCTACTATAAATTCAGAATGGAAATAAAGAGTTCAAAGCCTGCATATTTGATACTGTCTGCTCCTGCTGCACACACACGATCACATTCCAATGAACTGACAGAAAGAAAGGTGCTCAAAAGCGTAGATCTGTAAATATTTACACACAATAGCCTTACAAAGCAACCAGGCACGTGGACATCATCCAGAAAAGCATTCTAAAAATCAGTGTAACTATAAGTCAAGCAGATATTTTCAACCATCTTTTTTGTCCTCTACCACCTCGGCAATCAGAGGACAGCTCAGAGCTCCTCACACATCCCAAACAGTGACAGTAATACACACACACAAAGGTTGGTTGTATGTCCTCAACTCCCCTTCACCCTACTTAAGCCCTTCAATGTGACACCTATCAAATGGGGCAGGCTTGCAATTAGCTTGCTTCCTATGAAAATGAATAAATTATCAGAAAAAGTTAGGAGTCATCAGACTGATTAGAAAAGATAATATTGTATGTCTGTATGTATACAGGAATATAAACATAGACAGATAAGCGTATATATTCATATATAAATATATACATATATAAAAAACTACATATAAATGTATGTATATATATATTAAACTACAGGACTCCTGTAAATGTTTCTGAACAAAATGAAGTTAGCTTGCAAAGTCCCTGAAGTGATGCTGTCTACCTTTCTGGAATTGTCTACACTGTGGTCTGTTGGGTTTTTTTAAAGTAGGTTTGTATTTTAATTTAAAAAAAACCCACCCAACAAGGTAAAGTCACATCATTTAAACAGCAAGGAAGGAAATAAGACTGATCTTAAAATGGATGCAGCAGCTTCTTTTAAAGAGCAACATGTTGCAATCACCTTTCATTTTAGGGGAAGGGAGGGATTCCCTCAATGGAACAGAGACGGGGAGCAGTGGGGGGAGGGAGCCTGCGATAAAAAAAAAAAAAAAAAGGGCGAATTGGGATTTTTAAATTTTTTTTTTTTAGCTAAAAACTTTGCTTTCCGCTCGGTTACAAGGGGCTGGTGCCGGGGATGGCGGCCCGGTGCCTCTGCAGAGGCGGCTCGGCGGCAGCTCGGGGAGGAGGAGAAGGAGAGAAAAGCCACAGAGAGAGAGAGAAAAAGAAAATGGCGCAGAGACTAAGTCCCGACCGTCGACAAGGCGACTTTCCAGGGAGGAATCGGGGCCCAAAGGCGACCCCGGCAGAGCCGCTGCGCTCGGATCGCGGGCCTGCGGTGCCCCTACTCGGGGCGGCGGGGGTCGGGGGGGGACCGATCCCGGCGGGAAAGGGGCGCTTTTGGCAGCTCGATGGGAACAATGGGGCCGGTGAGCGCGGAGCCGGGACTTAGTCTCTGGGACGCCATGTCTGTGCGAGGGGCGCGCCGGGGCCGCACTCACCGTTCGCTCGGAAATCCGTCTCGATCTGCGGGGAGAGCACACAGGGACACACCGTCAGCACGCCCGGGCCCGCGGCGCTCTGGGGGACCCCCACCCCCGCCCACACCCTCATTTTTAGGGGAATTAAATACCAAATGGGAAAAGCCCAGCGCGATGCGGAAGGTGATGGGAGAGCGGGTGAAGCGCCCCCAGGCCCCCACACAGCTCATGGGGAGACCCTCCCCGAGCCCCCCAGTGGGGAGCGAGCCGGGGGAGCGCGGCAGCCGCCCCCTCCCCTTCTCCGCCCAGCCAGGGGGTCACACGCGGGCCCCCGCTCCCACCGCCCCCCATGCCGCCGCGGGGGGACACCCGGGCTGACAGGGCTCTGTCCACACGCGCGGGGGCGGCCGCAGGGCACGGTCCCCTCGCTGGGATTACAGGGGGTGGCGAGACGGCCAGCCCGGGGCCGGCACGGGGGGATGCGAGCACCGCGGCGGGGGTCCCCCGGGAGCGCGCCCCGCGGGCGGGCACGGGGCGCTCACCTGGGAATCGTTGTGCAGCTGGTCCCCGCTCATGCCGGAGGCGCGGGCGGCCGGGCGGAGCGGGAGGAGCGGCGGGCAGAGGAGCGCCGGGCGGAGCGGGACGCGGGGAGCGCAGCGCGGCTGTGTAACAGACTAAGTCCCGGTTTCGGCACTCTGCGCAGGCGCGGCGCCTTTTAAAGCGGCGGGGGAGCGGGCTGACGGGCAGGGGGTGGGACGCGGCCGCGCGCGTATTTGCATGCGAGCCACGCCCCCGGAGCCGGCATGATTTGCATGTGGGCCACGCCCCGCCGGCGTGACCGCTCCGACCCGCCGCCCCCCCACCATGCGCGACGCCGGCTCGCTGCTTTACATATCCGGTCCCACCCCTTCCTCTCCCTCCTCCAATAGCGCGGCAAAACCCGGCCCTCATTTACATGCGAGGCCCCGCCCCTTCCCCGCGGCTGCCGGGCCCGGTGCATTGTGTAAGAACCCGTGCCGCTCCGTGCGCGCAGTGCGCATGCGCCACTTCCCGCCCCGCCGCCGATATTTGCATACAAGCCCCGCCCCTCCCCGTCGGCCCCGCCCCCGGGCCGCATGGCGGTGAGGGCGGCTTTGGCGGAGCTGCTTCCGCGGCCTCCCCGCGACAACCCCGCAGTGACACCCCGCAGTGACACCCCGCACCCCGCCCGGCCTCGCAGCCCCTGGGCGGGACAGGCTCGGGGGCTCTCGGGGCTTCCCGTGAAGTCCCACCGCGCCAGACCCCTCCACAGGCACCAGCTCCTGGGCAATGTGAGCGTTTCCAAGGGAGAGGAGGCGAGCGGGGGTGTGCACACCTGTCCCACAGACCCCTCGTTATCAGTCTCTGTTATCTGTGTGGCTGACCCCTTGCTATCAATCTCTGTACGCCACCGCACCAGGCTGGAGTGCGGAGGCCGCCGGAACCACGGGGAGATGATAAGGGTGATGCTAAGGGGGGATGCAGATCAGGCAGGTTTGGGCTCACTTGACTCGTTTAAGTCAAGGACAGCACTGGTGCATTGCATACGAGAGCATTAAAAAGGGATCAGCCCGCAAGATTTTTCTTCTGGCATAAGCAGGCTCTTTAATTTCTTTCTCCTACAAGGAAATGGAGGGTAAAAGGGGGCCAAAGCTTTATTTTCTTCTAGCAGATGTGATAATGAAGCATGTGCCTGCCTAGAAAAACACCCCTCCTTCCCCAATCCAAATCTGAAGACATTTATTTCTGTTCCGCAGCAGCTCTTATAAACGGGTTTTCTTGTCGGTGTACTAAATGGCAGGTTTAGTATGCATGGCTGGTACGTGTCTCACAGGACTGCCTCCAGTCTTCTTGGAGCTTCCATCCTCTGCTGCAACACAGACTGTACCTTTCCTCAGCTTCTTTACACAACCAGAGCTTTGATTTGACACTAAAATAACCTGGCGCTGCCAGGCTATCTGAAGAGATACATCAAAATGTAAGCAGTGACAGCAGCCACCTATTTGCACTGCATATTTATATCCTGCAAAGGGAAAACTCTGTCACTTTCTTACCGTCTTCAGAAGAGGATCTGAGGACTTCCTTTTTTTACCGAGAGCAGGCAAATATTTCTGGCTCTGGAGCTGTTTATTATGCAAACTGCTTTAGTCACTGTTAGATTTTTAAATACAAACATAATGAAAGGGCTGTTTCAGACACCGGGAAGAGGTGTATGTCCCTGGCTCACAAGAATGAGGTGAAAGCGGGCTTTGCTCTGGGTTTGAGCCCCTCCTTGCTGCCATCCAGGGCTACAGGGCTGTAGCGGGCTGGCACCTCCCGCTTCCAACATTAGCAATTCCTAAAAGCTGCTTCTTTGAAGCAGCAATCTCACTTTGAATCTCACATCTTTGTCTCCCCGAGAAGCCCTGCTCAGGTGGCTGTGCCTGCCACAAGAAAGGGACCTGCCACCACCTCTCCAGCACGCTGCAGCCAGCCCTGCGCAGGGGTAGGCAGCACGGCCCCTTCCAGCAGCTGCCACCTTCACAGGCGTTTGCAAGCACGTCTGGTTGCAAAGCAGAGCCCCCGAAACCGGCACACGAGAGGCTCAGCGCTGTGCTGCCTGCAGGAGCCTGCTGACAGCCAGATGGGAGAGCCCCGAAGGAACAGGGAGCTTCCCAGTTTGGTACCTCAGGTCCTGACAACGACCACTCCCATGGCAGCAGTGCCAGAGCCATTAGTGACAAGCAAAACCTTGTGCTCTGCTGTCAAACACTGCTCATGCCATGGAGGAAACCTGCAGCTGAGACAGCCATGCTGGAGCCAGAGTGAGCTGTCTCTCCCAGGAATTGGTTCCCATCTGCTACACGGAGTCTCCTCCTCTGGAGCCATTCGAAACCCACCTGGACACAATCCTGTGCAACCTGCTGTAGGTGAGCCTGCTTTAGCAGTGGGCCGGACTAGGTGTTCTCCGGAGCTGCCTCCTAAACCCAGCTATTCTGTGTGATCCCTTTTATCCCCAGTCTTCCATAGGGTTATCCTGGAGCCTGCAGGGAGCCCCTGCTCTGCTGTTAGAATGCAAGAGGCAGGGAAATATACAGCTTGTTCAAAACACATTAAACTGTAACACCTGTTTGGCCCCAGCTGTTGCAATGAGCTGTATGATAAAAAACCTTCTGATCTCCAAACCTATAACCTGCAGCACCAGAGTCCAGGAGGCTGAACCTCGCTCATCCCCTTCCATGCTGGCATTCCTTGGGACACGGGAGGCTCTCCCAAAAAAGAGGAAAGCTTGTACAGGACACACCACTGCACAACCCAGGGAAGTGGTATGGCCCCAAGCCTGCCAGAGTTAGAGAAGCATTTGGACAATGTTCTCAAGTACATGGGATTCTTGGGGTTGTCCGGTGCAGGAGCTAGACGCGGTGATCCTTGTGGGTCCCTTCCAGCTCGGGAGATTCTGTGATTCTCACCAGCCCTTTCCACGGTGGAGGCTGGAAGTGAAGGGGTTAACATGCTTGGACCTGCTTCCCTGGCGAGGCTGTGCACACCCCATCAAGATAAATGGGGAAAGTTCACACCTCTGAGTGCTGTAGTCTCTCTCCAGGGCTCCCTGGGACCAGTACATCACCATCGGGTTAATGTAGCCTAGGTGATTGCCTGCAAAAAGAAACAGCTGGAAACTATGTGTTTAAATTAAATCATAAATCATCCAGGATATAAAAACAGTAGAAAAGCCTCCAGTTCTTGATCCTCGTGAATTGTGAGATTTGATTTATCTGGTGCACTCGGGGCTTCATGCTCTCCTCAGGGTGCATGTTTTGGGAGAAAGGGGTGGGTGCTGTTTTCCTGGCCAGCTTTGCAGTCCTGTGTCGGGATAGGATCCTACACCTTGCTCCAGCCTGAGTCCCCACTCTTGTGCACGGACCAACGCACGAAAAGAAACCTCGACATCCAAACCCCTAAACCCTCCACAGCCCTCTTCCCAAGCCTTGCTTTTAGCCTCAAGTGAAGCCATCTACATTGTGTTCCTTCAGTTAATTGTCCTTTATATTTAACTTGATTATATGGTGCATTTCAAGTTTGAAAGCAAAACAGAATTGGTAATTAAATATGCTCATATCTTGGTATTTTTGATTACAAGATCAAAAGTTCAGGCCTTAGAGCTTGTTTCGGAGTGCAGAAGGAAGAGCACAACATTGCCAACTCATTCAATTTTATTAGCAGTCCCACAGATCCAAGTTCACTTGTTTAGTTTTCCTTTGTATAATTTTGTAAAAATCTCTACCTTTGTCAGAGGCAGCAGTCAGTTTCTAGTATTTATGTTTTAGGAGAAAAAACAAGCAACAAAACCCCTCCATCTGAATATGAAACAAGTGCATTCTGCTCATGAAGATGTAACAAAGAACCAGCTACAAAACATATTTAAACCCCGAAATCTAATTTTTAAAAGCCTCTAATGATCTTTTTAGTCTCAGTTCATTTGTAAGAGCTATGGTTTGGATACTTCTATCACTAGCCTACATTTTTTCCCAGCCAGAGACCTGCCTGATGTGCAGGATTCCCAGCTGGTGTCATCCTGTAAACCTGCTGTCCCTAGAACCAACTGACACTGGTACAAAATAGGAACAGTCAGATACACGACTCCCCACTCATTTTTCATTAGCATGACCTGCTCAAAATACTCATACCTATTATGTACTGTCGGATACATTGAAACTAAATTATCTCAGTGCTCTGAAACAATCCACTTTAATAAACTGCAGCAATTATTCACAGTTTTATATGTAAGACAAGGGAGCAAATTAAGCAGAACCAGCAGATACGATTGTAAGTGGGAGCTTTCAAAGGTCAGTCTTAATTACTGAGTTTCACCTGGGATGGGAGAAGCTTGCAGAAGTCCTGGGAAATTACGAGTTAGAAAACAATAGCTGATATCACTTGAACTTTATTATATCCTCATTTGCCTTGCTTCAGGGAGCCAGCAGTGATAGAGAGGTTGGTGTAATGGAAAGGAGAACATTCAGATTATAATCTAAAGAGCACGTACCTGGATTTTCCGCTGCCAGTCCCAAGCACATACACACGCAGATCTGCTGCGATGGTCTGTGGCTGCTGCATGGCCAGTGTGTAACACCACATGCAGCCGGACCCATATATCCCTCTGTGCCTCATTGCCTTCCTGCTCCTAGTGAATAAAAGTGCCTCTCCCTTGAGAAAACAATGAGAAACACATAAACAACACCTTGCTTCAGCCTGGCCTCCCGATTTTACTGTGCAGAGCAGTCAGTGCCCGGTATTTGGAGATTACCCCACCCCGGGGCTCCCGGCAGCAGAGCGTGGGCGCTTTGGGAGCCCCACAGCACGTGAGAAAAGCCACCCTTGCATAACGTGGCAGGCGTGGGAGGCAATAGGATGGCTCTTTTAGAGCATTCATATGTTGCAAACACAGCTGAGATAAGGATCCATTTCATATAATCTGTGCCCCTGGAATGAATTTCTCATGAATTTAGGCTAGCTGGTTTCACTTTTATCACCCGCAGTTGATTTCAGTGGCTGTTTCTCACAATATGACATAATTCTGTGATACAGATTCCTGACATTGCAAGGAAAGGGTCCAAGCATTTCTATTCACATCAGAACTGCTATTAAAAAATACCCAGAGTTAAATTTGGTGCCCACAGTTAATAAATGGCTCTCCTTCGCAGTACAATGAGATAATATTTCCCCTGTCTCTAGTGTTTTCCATCCAAAGGAAAGAAGAATCCCCATTTTGGGAAAGAAACTGCTCACTTGGAGCATTTCCATTTCTGGAGTTGCACCACGTGGAGAATGCTGGGCCCAACTCCAGGAGATCCGAGCAGCCTAAACCCATCCAAAATCCACAGGAGCTCTGATACTCGTCACTCCAAGTGCCAGGCCAGACGTATCCCGGAGACTGGCCCTGCTGAAGTCGGGAGCGCTTTAGAAAAGGAGCTTTTAAAGACTTTGCTCAAGTCAGTGGCAAGCACTGAAAATTCAGCAGAGGCTCTTGGCACAGCTTCCCTGTGACGTGCCAGTGTGCCATCCCCCTCCTGTCCCGTGCCAAAAACCGGCTTTTAGCTGGAGGGCTTTGAGACAGCCTAAACTCAGCCTAGCCTGGAAAACTCAGTGGAAGAGAGCCCCCAAAATGTGGGGAACTGACCTTAAGCTGGCTTGTCCTGCAGGCTGGAGAGGAGTCTGGCCAAACGTGGGTGCATTCCGACTTGAAAGGTCGAATGAGGTGTGAATTGCTCACACCTTAGTCAGGGGGTGACATGCGGCCCCATTAATGGCTTTATTAGCTTTGGTGGCCCCATGCAATTGGGCGGCGCTTCCCAGCGGGAAGGAGAGCCCTGTGCTCGCAGGACTTCAAGGGCTGCTCGATTCCTGCCCTGCCGCAGCTTTTTCTTGGTGTCTGTGCTCACTGAACTGCTGCTTTCACGCGGCGGGGATGGCCCCAGGAGTGCTGTGCCCTGCTTGGTGCACCCGGCTGTCTGGGGGATCCCATCCTGCATCCCTTCCAGCACAGTCCTTGGACAGCCATAAAGGCACTGGCAGCTCTTCCCGAGTGCCTCAGCTCTCTTCTGCAGCTCTTCCCGGGCTCTGGATAGACCTGGTCCCCTCTTGGCACAAAAAGGAAATAAACCAGAAGGTCTTTTGCGAGTTGACACTTGGTAAAGGTGAGAGAGAGACCAGCCCTGCTTTTGGGGCTGCAAATCCCCTACTCTAAGGAGGGTCTGCTCTACGTTACCCAGTTTTTAGGCTCCTCTGTGCTTCAACTCATCATCTGGCAGATGAGGCTCATAGTTCCTCCCTGCCAGTGTGAGTGACAGGGTGAGAAATGCAGGTGTGGGATCCTCTGTTGATTATGTGAGAGCGATTCAAAGGAGTGGGGACATTTCCACGTCTGAGCTAATCAGCCTGATTAATATTGCCATTACTGAGCAGATGTAGCTCAAGGTGGGGTCTGTTAAGGACCATCCTCTCCCTGGACGTGGATTAGCTCTTAGCACCCCCTCCCAGGCCATCAAACTGCGCCTGGGTCCAGCCTGGGTGCAAATCTTTGGCTTAATATCAGGATGCAGCGAGCCATTGGCAGAGGCAAGTGTGGAACCTGTCAGGGCTGATCATTGAGGGCAGGATTGCCATGGCTCACCCCACAGAGCAAACCCAGGAGCCAGCAGCACCTGCACCCCTGGGTGCTAACCATGAATGCTATGTCACAGCTGGATGCAGTGTCCACAGGCAGTGTCACAACAGGCTGGAGAGGTTTGGGAGGGATGCTTGTGTCTAAGCCTGGTGCTGCCCTGCTGTCAGGCTAAGGCTGCTGACTCTGAAACTCCCATGATCAAATTTGTACAGCTGATAGCTCTGTTTAAAAATGGCCATATCGCTGGTTTGAAATGTTCTTTTCATGGTTTTTGCTGGAACATAAATCTTTCCTAAAATAACTTGCAATGTTAGTATTGTAACAGAGCTACAAAAGCCAAAGTGTGAGCCCTTGATCAGGAAATCCACCAAAACCTCAAGTGGAAATAGCTACTTTAATGTAATTTTGTCAAGGAGGAAGTAATGACGATACTTCATAAGGAAACAATAATCAATCTCAAAAAATGAATAAAAATAATGATGGAACTGATTTTTAAAATAATGAGGTTTTTGGCATGCCTTTTTTCCTTTATTTTTAAAGGAGGCTTATTATCTTCGTTGGAATTTAGATTTTTAAACTGTCGAAACCCTTCTAGAACATTAAGAAACATTTCCATGTCCTACAGAGCTCTTGATAAAATGTGAGATGAATATAGTCAAGGGCAAGGATTTCATACCTCCTTCCAAAAATCCCTATCCTAGAAATAATGAGACTAGATTTAAAATAACAAATGTAACTTTCTGTTTAAATTCTTCACGCTAATGTCTTGAAGGTGCTTTTTATTATCATTTATTAAGATGTGGTGGAATAGAAACATAGAGCTGATCTGCTCAATATAGCTGCACCAATTTAACACAGCAGCAAATCAGTTCAATTAGATCAGTGATTAGACCTTATGTGAGCACTCCTCCATGCTAAGGGAAGCTTACACTGCTGGTGAGTTACATCTTTGGGTCAGAGAAACAAACTGCTTGCTTAATAATAACAACAACAACAACAACAGTAATGATAACAACAACAACAGTAATAATAATGACAACAACAACATTTTTCCTTTAACACAGGTTTTTTTTCTTGATGAAGCCTGTGAGAAAGGGGCAGGTAAGTTGTGAGGAGGGAAGTTGTAGTCACCACCTGTGCCAGGATATAGGTGGGATAAACTTCTTATGGTGGTGACCTCTAAACCCTGTTCAACATGTTCACGTCTGGCTGGGCAAGATGGAGCAAGGCAAAACACACAAACCATAACTAGCAAAAGGATTGTCCAGCAGATTGTCCAGTAGTCTTGGGTCTGTACCATCTATGTCTGAATCAACATTTGTGTCAGTAGAGAGAGAGATAAACAGGCAGAAATCATCACTGCTTTAGAGAGCTCTGGTGCTGTGGAGACAGCGCAGAGATGTGGATAACCAGCTATCTAAAATGATATTTAACCTAATCTAAGGCCTCTGTCCGAGGCTGATGAGGATGCTTATCTTTTGCTACTGTTCCCAGAACAACAGGAGCTCTGTGCAAGCAGCCCCTGGTGTCTGCTTGGAAAAGGGGGTAGAGCTGGTCTGGGCACACACACAGGCAGCTGGCAGCAGGATCAGCCCTTCTCAAGACAGGGAGCTTTTCTTAGTGTGTCTGAGAGTTTCTTGCATGCAGCCCCAAGACCTCTTGGCAGCAGGCTGTGACACAGAGAGCAGATGACTTCCTAATGCTTTTATCAGGGTTGTGCACCTCTGAATTCATCATGGAGATATGTGAGTATTGGCTCTAGGTAATAAAGTAAGGGCATGCAGATGCAGTTATAAGGAGAGGCTTAGCCAGTCCTAATTTGAAATATAGGCTTAAATATCCTTCTGTAGGGTTGGTATAAGCAGTGTGTTTGTAGGAAAGCAGCCTGGTGGCAAAGCAAAGCGTAGCTCGTATCACAGCCCAGCCACGTGCACGTGAAGAAGCCTTAAAAAATAAATTAAAGTAACAAGGAGCCCATGGGAAAGTGTCACTTCAGAGCCTGGAGCTGGAGTGGGAAGACAGCAATAGTGGTTTTGTCCAGCTCTTGGTCTCCCTGAGCTCCTGCGGCCATGGACTGGGGTTCATATTTCCCTCCAGGGACACGGGAGAGGCTCCACAAGCCCATTGCAGCTGCTGCAGCCAGGCTCTGTGGCTCCAAGGGGAGCAGCCAGCAGGGAGATCATGGGTGAGACAGGAGAAGCAAGAAAGGTTTTGGAGAGGATGGAGATGCAACTGGTGTATGCTTGCCAGACAGGTGGGACCAGCTCCTTCCTTCTCCTCCGAGCTGAGCCTCAGCTCTGGTTGCAGCCACTCTCCTTTCCTCTTCCAAGACCTCCCAGATGCAGCAGAAGGAAGAGAATTGGAGATGGGGCTGTACAGCCATGAAATGCCACAGAGCAGCAATTTCCATTCATTCTGCCCACGAAGACCACAGCCCCTGCAGTGCTGGGAACTGGTTTTTGATGATCATATTTGGAGCAATCAAGACGCAGAAGAAATAAATGCAAATACACTGGGCCAGCTGCTGGCACAATGCTGAGCCAAAGCCACTCTGAAAGCAGCAAGAAAGGTTTGTTATGGTTCACAGAGCTTCAGGAAGGGTCCCAAGCCAGACATACAGAGCGGAGGGGACACATAACACCAGAGCAGCTATTCACTTCCAATGTGGTCTGGAAGCACAGGGCAAAATCCTGGCCCCTGGGAAGCTGCAGGTGCTGAGCATTAACTACAGCAGAAAATGTCTGAGGTGTAAGAGAGCTCAGTGCCTGAGTGACTAGATCCTGATGAGCCCTGACCTGGCTCAGAGAGGTACTGGAAGGGTTTTCCCAGGAGTATGGGCAGAGCTCTTGGGCACACAAGGTGATGGGCAAGAGAACAAGCTGTCACTGTCAGGATTTCTTGATGTGCCTCGAGCATGTGATGCTGCCAAGGGCTTTGCCAGCTCCATGTCTTCATTTTGCATGGAGCGTGTTGAAATCAGCCATCCTTCATACGTGTTGTGTTAGCTGCTGGTAAAAGCACAAAGCGCTGAGCGCGGCAATGCAGGAGGGCTGCAGGCCAGCTGCTTGCATTGCCTGCCTGCCCGAGGTCCCAGTGTGGCAGTGGGGATGCCTCTCTCCCAGGAAAGCCCTCGGATGGCTGGAGTTTCCAGCCCAGTGTAGCAGAGGGAAGCAGCACCAACACAGCCTGTGCTGCTGTGCCAGGACGTGAGGACTCAGGAGCTGTTACCCATGCAGTGGTGCCAGCTGGCAACCTGGCACAGGCAGCTCACGAGTTATAATCCAAAATAGTCCCCAACAAATGGGCATGGGGCCAGGCTGGGGCTGGGAGGGGCATGGCCCTGTGCCCTCCATGGGGTGTGGGCTGTGCACTCCAAAGCTCTGCCATCCCCATCCTGTGCTGCTCCTGATGTCAGTGAAATCCCGCTGTGCCTCCTCCCTGGAGTGAGACACCCCGGGCTGGCAGGGCCCGCTGTCACCAGAGCAGGGCACTCATTCATAAATCCAGCACTGGCTGGGATAGGGCTTAGGGGAGGAGCTGGGAATGGAGCAGGGAACAGGGACTGCTTTGTTGGGATGGAGCTGGCATGGAGAGCATGTGTGCATGGATGGAGCTGGGGGAAGAGGATCGATGGTTTTGTGGTTGAAAGCTCATGGTCAGCTGCTGCTTACTCTGCTCGTGGCATGGCTCAGCCCATCTGTGGCACCCAGCAGCACCCTGAGCCCCTGCCTCAGGTCAGCACTCCCCAGCCTCTGCCCTATTCCTCCCACAGCAGGCCTGGCAGAAGGGCTCACAGCAGGGAACGGTGTTGAGAAAACCCCCTTATGCCAGCACACAGCACAAGCCACAGAGACTGCAGGCTCTTCTGGCTGCTCGCTTGCTTGAGGTTGCTCCTCAGGGCCTCAGTTTCCCCAGCTGCAAAAGGGAAGGGGTGATGCTAGCTCCTTGAAGTGCTTCAGAGGGAAAATCCTGCAGGAAAAGCTGGCAAGGACAGCAGCTGCCATCAGCATGGCTGGCCCTGGGGGAGGGTGCGGATGGATGCTGAGCAAGGTGAGAGGGTCCCAGCTGGTACAGAGAGGCAGCCCTGAGCTTGGCAGCAGCTTGTGGGTGTTTCTGGGGGCTGGGCAGACAGTGGGGCAGTGCCCGCAGTGCCCCCAGTGCCCGCAGCCATCAGCCAGTGCCCACAGTGCCTTCAAGGATCTAATCCACATCACACACAGTGCTGTGACACCTGCAAGGTGTGAGTGGAGTAACTCGGCCTATACAGCTCCTGGGTGCAGCACCTGGCCCAGATATTCCAGCATCATCCCCTTCCCCACTGACACGGGCCAGATAACTGTCACTGCATCACAGATGGACTCCAGGATCTTCCCGAACCCCACCACACCACCAGGACTCATTGTACCCTGCTCTGCTCACACCTCTCCAGCAGCCCTGCAGTTACTCCTGATTTATACCTCATCTGGCCTCATTTTTTTTTCTCCTTTGTACCAAATTGCTGGCGTGTCTGAGATCCAGTTCTTTTCATGACCGTTATAAAAACTAATAAACTTCAGCCCAGCCTCTGGAAGCCCAATTGCTGTGTTTGTGCATCTGTATGGTTACCAGGGCAGGAAGAACTAGAGCTGTCAGCACATCCAGGCCCATACAGACACCCTTGGGGCAGTCAGACATGGTCATAGTGCTTAAGACTGTGTGCTGCAACTGCTTGATAGGTAACTTAAATATAATGAAGTTGATCAGCACCAACCCAAATTGCTGTGAGCAAGAGGACAGAGGGGAAGGGCTCTGGGAAGGGTTTTCTGCTTCAGCCAGAGAAGAATTACTGCTGGCCCCTGAGCATGAATCCACATCTGTGGGTGAGAAGGTGCTTTTGCCCTTTCTGTTCAGTCTATTCCTGTTTCATGTACCAGTGTCAGTGTGACTGTCCCATCACACCCCTGTCCTTAGGCAGGGATGGGAACATGGCCCTGGGAACAGCTGGTGGTCACAGCCACCTTCAAAGGCAGGAGATGCCCCAAATACAAGTGCAGCAGGTTGGAAATCTCCTCAGCCCTCAGTTCTGTGACCTTTGGGGCCTCCAGTCTCCGATTAGCATGGGCTTTGTGCTGCAAGGGGCTTTGCTGGGTCCTAGTGCTGCTGCCCAGTGGAGGCCCCTGAGCCCTGAGCCTGGCTGTCTCCCCTGCCATGGGGCAAGTGCTGCCCTTCCATCGGTGCTGGAGCAGCTTCTTCTTCCTGTGGTTGGCACCATGAGCTGGCTCAGCCACGAGTGATGTGCACTCACAGGTGCTGCCCTCCATCCTCCAACCACCCACGCAGATCCCATGGTGGCACTACACACTAGAAAGTGAATTTTCAGGGCAACATCTTGAAACGGGCAGCTCAGATTTGTTTCCACATTACTGTGCACGGCTTCCTCTCTTGAACTGGGGTAGGGGGCTATGGGAGGGGGCAGTGGCTCTGAAGAGTAGAAATCTTGAGGTTTTATGACGCTGGTGAGGCTGTCTGTCCTCATAGCCCCAACTGCCCTGATCATCTGTCCCTGCTTCATGCCGAGGTAAATGATAGGAAAAGTCACAGGACAAGGGAGAGTCTGGAGGACTGTGTGGATGGGCTGTGGGTGGGGCACAAGGCTGAGCTGCATCGAATTCTCTCCCCTGATGCATTAACTCCTTTTCTGCTGGTCTCTGCTGCATCCTTCTGTGGCAGGGTTGCAGGTCTGATCTGCCCTGTTAGCGACTCCGTCAGCAGCCTCCAGCCTTGGGAACCAGGAATAAGGAGCAACAGCAAATCATTAGCGTGTCTCAGGTCTCCCCTGATAATTAAAGAGCCCTGCAGATGAGCAGGTTTGTGTTGTCCCATGTGTGCCTGCTGAAATCTTCCACTACTTGCCAGCAGAGGAGCCTGTCTTATCAGTGTTTGCAGCTGACAGCACCTGCTTGGATTTTCATGTTTTCAGACTGGTCGTTTTTAGAATTCAAAAGTTGCAGCCCATTTAATTTTTTTACGTTTCATTCATCTTGGGGCTGAAAATAGCCTGTGCAGTTTCAGATCCTTTTTTTGTTCTTCTTTGTTTTTTAAATAATTGGTTTCATTCTCAGACAATCTCTTTGCTGCAAAAAAATAATAAATGTGTCTTCAGATTAAGAGATTTGTCTTGACTTAAAAGCTGCTGGTAGAATGGCCCAAATAAGTGCCACCTCCATGTGCTCTGTGACCATAAATCCTGCCTGTGCTCCTTGGCTGCCAGGTTCTCCCACACGTAGCCAAACTGATCCTGAGTGATCAATACCTAAAGGCTTATTTAAACAATTCAGAAATGGATTAGTGATTGTGCTTCTGAAATTCCAGAAAACTCACCACAGGACCAGGGAGTGGGGCTGTGCACATGGGGGGTTCCTCATGCACAGGGTGAAGGCAGCCCTGTGGCTCTGGGCTCACACCAAACCAAACCACTGCACCCCAGTCCCCCTTCCTCTTCCCAAGACACACACAAATGGCTCAAAGTATCGAACTACAAATGAAAACTGAGTGGTAGTGTGATTTCAGATTAAAATGCACACACCCGTGTGCATTTGTGCAAAGGCCACAAAACACGGCAGCAAACAGCCAGCACTGTGATGTCTTGAAAGGGAAGGAAAAGGAAAGGAAGGCAGCTGTGTCTGTTAATGCAGGAAGAATGAAGGGATGCCATCGGATATTGGAGGTGAACAGCAACTGTTAAGACTGACTGAAATCCAAATTGCAAGAAATTTTTCTTGCTGGGCCCTCTCCACAAGAATTTCCCATCCTGGAGCTGGAGTGCATTATGCCTGGAAAGCCAAAGTCCCCTGGTCCCCAGCCAGGTTCAGGGGCTCACTGCAGGGATCTGCTGACTCTCACAATGCTGGGTTAGTTATTAGTCACACCATATAGAGCTGCTGTCACCCTTCACTTTGCATGCCTGAGATGGGATTAACATCTGGCAAGTGCCACAACCAGACTGTCTGGTCAGCCCCAGCTCCTCACCCTGCTCCTCAGCTTGTGGCTGAGTCCTTGTCCACTTGGGCTGGGGGAATGAAAATAAACAGAGACTCGCAGCTTTGCTGCCAGTCAGGCAGAGGAGAAGGCTTCAAGCCTTCATTTGGATTTGGTTACAGCAGCAACAAAGTTATAACAGGAACTGATATTTTTATTCTTTTCATTTGCATTTGAAATGTCACTCTCGGGACTTCACTATTATTGTTACTGCAAATGTGTGCCTTGATTTTTCCAGTCCTGAACTGTGCTGCACACATGGATACTGGGACTGATCTCCTGCCCTGCTGAGACCAGCCATCCAAATTTCACTGCCAGGAAGAAACTAATTGGAGAGGGAGGCAAGCAGGAATGAAATGGGATGGGAGAGAAGCAGACACTCTTCACCCAAGGAGCATGTTATAGATCTGCTTCTGCACTCCTGTCCACTTTGGCAAACTGATAAAATCAGCTTGGCAACAATAAAGTTCCTCCTGAGTGTTGTGATTTGTGATTAATTCCTACATAGCCCAGAGCAGAAGTTTCTATTTTAAAGATATTCTTGTTGCTAGTAATTTTGGAGTGACACCCTGGGAGGGCTGCAATGGCTGGGACCCTCTCCCTTTAGGTGCTTTACAAACATGGGACAGGAGCTGTATTGCTGTTGTACCCCAGAGGAGCTGAATGTGGGGCTAAATCCTGTTTTTTTCCAGGAGACCTCACCAGACCCCCTGCACCCAAAACCCTTATTGCAGCAGCAAGGGAGTCTCATGTGAGCAATGCGTGTGGCCAGAGTAGGTGCAGTTGTTCTTGCACATGAAAGGAGTCTGAGTCCTGGAAATGAACCCTTGGATTTTTTCCCAGCGCAATGTGCTTGTAGGAGAATAACAAACAGAAGATCACAGGGGGCTTTATCAGGTCATGCACCATCTGGTCTCTCATTCTTGGCTCCAGCAAGACTGAAGGGCTTGTCTCAGCCCACCATCACTCCTGGAAATGGTTAGCATATGTGAGGGCTCTTGGCAGTCCCTGGTGCTGGCCAGGGACAACAGGGCTTTGGGAGGAAATTGCAGTGAGCTGGCCTCCTCTGACCCTCCTGGTTACACCAGAAATATTTGGGTGCTCAGTCTATGCTCAGCTCACCAAACTGAGCTGGAGTCCTTCTCGCTGTCCCACGTGATGCTGTGATGTGGAGGACTTGTGTTGGTGAGGCAGCAAGAAGACGAGAACCCGTTGTGCCGCACGGTTGTGACCACCAGACCAGGAGCTGCTTTCTCCACTCTTCTTGCCCAGGCCTTGCCAAGTGCCATTGCTCTGCATCCAGCTGGCAATGCCTGGTATCATCTGTGTCACCCTGCCAGCAGGGTTGTCCTCTCCTGGGCAAACCTACTTGGCTCCCGCAGGCTTTGGTGCTGCCAGAACTCTCTCAGCTGTGCTGTGACAAGAAACAGAGACCTGCTGCTGGAAGGGGCTGGGATCTGCAGTGGTGCTTTTATTTCAGATGTTCACATTCTTTCCTCCTAGAAAACACTTCAGTTCTTCCTCCTCAGCAGGGGAAAAAAAAAAAAAAAGGCTGCAGGAAAGGATCTGGAACATGCTAATAACTGCACCCGCCTCTCGGGGCACATATCAATCTTCCCACGACGTTCCCATGGAGATGACCCAATCCTCCTTCTCCTCCAGAGCTCTTTAACCTGCTACACAGGCAGGGAAAGTTTGTTAAAACCAAATCTCCGAAAATCCGGCAGAAGTTCTTTTGGGAAGGGAGATGTAGGGACTTGAGGTGCAACACCCTCTGCTTCACACCCCAGAGGAGCAAAGCAGTGCCCAACAGGGAGTTCAGCCCTTTGGAAGGAAGGGAAAGATCAAAGCAGGGGGAACAGCCGTCGGGTGCCTGAGGTGACCCAAGGAAGTCACGGGGTGACCCACACCCATGTTTACCCCAGCATGACATTGCTGTCTGCCCAGCTGCTTCCCTGCAGGCTCTGCAGTGAAAGGGAATGATCCTGGAGGGCCTGCTACTCCAGCCTTGGGAGAAAACATCATGCAAAAGTCATGGCTGCATCTGCTGAGGGGCTGATAACTAGCTACCAACTCTGCTCATGGCCAGAATAGGCCATGTGCTAGCTCATAAGCCTACATGAGAGGAATGAGAGAAAAATATAGCTCTTGGACCATTAGTCAATGAATTCCTCACTTTTTCAAGTCACCTTGGAAACTTTGGGGAAGAAAAAAGGCTTGGACTACACTAGCATAGACTCCCAGTGATCACAATGTGCAGCTGGAGTTGCAGTGTAAGAGAACTCTCTTTTTTAAACATGACTGGCTGGCCTATTGCTTCCCAGGTTCTGATGGATGCACCCTGTCACTGATAAAAGTTTTAGGAAGAACCTCTAAACCCACAGAAACTGCAGTTCTTACTCAACCCAGGGACCCTGAGAGCCACTAGAGAAATGGACCAAATTCCTGGATGAGCCAGGTCAGATTTGAGCAATCACAGTGACAAATTTAATGATCAAATCCTGCATCAAGGCAGAACCTGTCAGTGCCAATGTGACAATCCCATGGAGATAATACAGCCACAGGTACCCAAATGAACTCTGGAGCACTTTCCAAGTACAGCTGGGTGAGGGGCTGGACAGGGAGCAGAGGTGAGTGGAGACACCATGGAAAGGGCTCTTTGGGTCTATCTGTGAGACGTGACATCTCCAAGGGCTTTCCCATGGGAGCTCTTCCCACACCACTGTCCCCCTGCTTTGATCTTTGCCTCCTCCCCTAAATCTGGCTGGTGACTGCCATAACTTCCCTGCACAGGCCGAAACCCTCCTGGGTTAAAAAAGAAAAGGATGCAAAAATACCCTCTCTATCACCCCAGGCCCCTGACAACACCATCATTCTCCTTAAGTGTGTGCTAAATATGCTATATAAAAATAAAATGTATCTTTTCTGATGACACAGAATCCTAGTCTTAAAATGTAATATATGAGGGAGGCAGAAATCGCCAATAGCCAGCATTGCTTCTGCTAACTCATGAGAAAAAGACTTTGTTCTGAAATCTTGCCTATGGCATTATTGGCAGTGATTATTTTTATGAAAACCTCACCAAGTTTACCCAAAGTCCTTTGCAGACATCCCTGGAGTCACCATTTCACAGAGGGCACTGCCAGCTTCCCCACAGTGTTTGGTAAACTGGGGTTTGGGCCACAAGTGGACTGAGTTGGGCTGATGCTGTTTCCCCTTTCCGCCAGCAGAGATTGGATGGGACTCCAAGTTTTACTCCAAACCCACCTGAAGTTCAGCTGTTGGGATCAAAAGCCTGCATGGACACAGGCACATTTAGCAGGATTTTTTTCACACGCTTTTCCCCCCACCCCAGCAAAGTGCTGAGTGTTAAGAGAGAGTGAGATTTAGCTTTAAAAATAATGAGTTTCCATCACATAAGAGGATATTTGCAGAATTTAATGAATCAGATATTGAAATCTCATAGGAGGGGCTCTGAACAGCTGACACTTGCTTTTTCCTTTGAACACCATCACTCTAGGATCTGCTCAAACCATCCCTGCTCTGTTCCTGCATTAAGCAAATCTGCCACCCCCTGTAGCCATGAGCCCCTTCATTACAGGTGTAATATAATACAGAGCTGGGATGTGCTGGATGGGTGTCATTATGCAGTGGGTCACAGCAGAGGCTATCGCCCTTCGTGCCAGGACACTCCTGTGCCACAGGCATCGCCACACGGCAGGTTCCACCCTTCCCTGGGCCACGCTGAAAACCAGAAACAGGGAGAACCAGACAGAGAGCAAGAGGGAAGCCATGCCGTGGCCAGGACTCTCCACCTGCCGGTCTCTCTGCTGGCCGAGGAGGGATACGGGAGAAGTCCCCGAGCAGACGGAGAGAGCCCCGGCAGCACTGCCTTGTGGGGAAAGCAGGAGTGAGAGCTCCGAGCTCCATCGTGTGGTACGGACTGTGCTGGCGTGTGCTCTGTACACAGCACTGGGCTTCCCATTGCTGCACACCCCTCACCGCTGCACATCTCCCATTGCTGCACATCTCCCATTGCTGCACACCCCTCACCGCTGCACATCTCC
>NW_024581824.1:0-98760 GCF_017639235.1 Corvus kubaryi | reverse complement strand
TTAGCAAGGACGTCCCTTCCGGGACTATGCTTGCTAACCTATGACATGGAATTAAACTGACAGTTTCTTTCTTGCCTCAGATGGTGTGTTAGCTTTTCTTAAAATGATGGTTGCCTATGAATAAGATTCAGTTATTCAGCAAAGATAGAAAAATCTTGTTAGGCTGGCTTGACCATGTTTTAACCTGTATGTCAGTAGAGTTTATACAGGGGTTAGAGAATCTTTACATAATAGATTTAGGATTGATAGATTTGTTCCCTTAACTGTTCACTTTGCTCATGAACAACAGAAAAATTGTTTTGTTGCTATAAAAAGTTAGAGTTGCAATGTATCTCCCTGCTCAGCATGTATTTCTCATGTGCTATGGCTACTTTTTATTACACTGATTCATATTAGCTTGTTTGTATGTTTCTGTATTGCTCAGTCCTTTTGTCCAATGTTTAGACTATAAGATTTATGATCCAGGAGTTGCCTTTTTTTGTGTTTCTACCACTCTTGTCCCAGTGGGATTCTTCATTTAGTAGGATCCCTAGACAGTACAGTAATATGAGTAATAATTGTAGCCATAAAATGGCTTAAACATTTAATCTGTAATGGTAAATTCAATATGATTTTTTAGTGTTTGCTTTTATTTATGTAACATTAATATTTTGCTTAGTTATATATATTGCTTATTTGCTATCATGTGTGTATAAAAAAAAGTACTTAACCCTCAAGGAATCCATGTATCAGAAGTCAGATTCAGGAAGTTATCTTAGGTCTTTCCTACATGCTGATGACATTTGTCATTGGTAGTATATTTATATCTTTGGTTCTGAAACAGCACAGTGATTTAAGAAATTATCTTGTGTACTTTTGTGCTCTCATTCCTTCTCTTGGAAGTTAATAACTGACCACGTGTATGCTAAATCTATATCACTGTGAATTGAAACAGGTTCATTTCCATGCTGATTGGTCTGGTATATATTAGTCAATGAGAATTTTGGCAGTAAGCATGAATGTATATCCTCAATTTCTGTGCTTTTAAAATTGAGTAGGAGAATAAGTGTGAGAGCCACTGCAATAACAGGCTTTCCTCACCTTTTGGTGCACTGTTAAGAGCCCTTTTTCATTCTCAAGAAAGCACATTTTAGGATTACACCCAGAAGATACAGATGCACACATCATAGACAGTTACGTATCTAATGAAGGGATAAAATCTGTTGAAATGTCTGAAGAAGGCTCGAGAAGATCAGGATGTGACCAAGGTAATGGTTGGCTTGATATGAAGGTGTGCCAGTCTTGTGATTAACTGGAATTCTTGTTGTTTTTCTCTTCCTGGCCTGCCCCATCAGGATTCATTTGACAGACAGACATTATTTTGTCATGACTTCATGCTGGATGGACACTGGTTCCAGAATGTCCTGTTCATTTCTGATAAGATGCATCATGTAATACAGGTGTTCTGCTGTACTGCCTCTGTAGTAAAACAGTCTGGGTTTTCTCAGTGCAGTGTTGATACTATTCCCTCTTCATAGTTTCTGTTGAAGGGTTTCCTTTTGGTAAAGCCACACACAGTGGTTGAAAAAAAAAAATACCATTCTTTACTGATAAGAATCTAATACTTTATTTCTGAAATAGCTGTAATTGGCCTTGCTGGCATGCAGATCCACAAGGTAGATTTTAGCTTCTCTCCTGATACAAGTAACTTACTACTGTTAGCTGTTGCCAGCAATTTGGTGCTGAAAGTAAGCTTTAAGCCTCTGAAAATACTTGTCTCTTATTACTGTCTGAGAAAGAGTGGTGACCCCTCCTGACAGCAGATGTATGGAGTCCACAAGAACCTAGTTAGGGCTAATTCCATGTGATAAAATTTTTTCTCTCAACATTGCCACTCTTTTGCCTAAGTCTCTTTTCTCCAGCTTGAATTCATTTCAGAATTTAGAAATAAGGCAATAGTGTTGTCTGATTGAAAGGGAGTTGTAAATAAGTTTTCTAAGCATGCTGTTAGTACAAGGCACAACAGTGTCCATTACTCTCTTCATTTATGCAATAACTTCTCTAGCAAGTTCTCTACTGCTGTTGCCAACTTCCTTTGTTTCCAACAGATTGCCTTCCTGTCTCTGCTTATATGTAGAGTGGTCTTCTACTCTGTGCCTTTAGATCTCAAAAAACCCCTGCATGTGTACAAAAAATGAAAGCAGAAAGCTAAATGCAAAGATATTATTAACACATCTGTTTTTTTAATCAAATTTTATCTTCTATATATCACATTTTTAAATGTTAGGTTCTCAGAAGCAACAAAAAAAAATCATTTTTGTTCTGAGTTATTAATCCTGAAACAATAGACAAAAAGGTTACTAGGAGGAGTAAAGCTTTTCCAAAAACAGTAGTTCATTTAGCCCTAGCACAAACAATGAAAACTAGAAATCTCACTGAATTCCCCAGAGTAGAACTGCAGGAAAGAGTACTGAGAGTGCCAGGGTAGAAATACACAGGATTAGCATTTGGTTTTCCCCTGTTGGTTTCACAGCTCATCTAAATAGCTGCTTATCTGTGAGGAATCAGCATTAATTTGCATCTGTGGAACTGGACAGACTCTTTAGGGTGCAGGCTGCCTGCCAGAACAGCTATATGAAATTTAATCTCAAGATTTTTTTAATCTTAACACAGAATTACCTTGATGTTTGGTTAGAGTATTTAGTATCTTTTCATCTTGGGGTTTTCAGATAACCACTTGTGAGCAAGTATATAGCATGAATGATAGAACTTTAAGTATATCCATCTGGAAAGTGTGGGAACATCTGTTAATGCATAAGGCAATACATTGATATATCATGTTAATTAATCATTTTCAAGTCATAGGAAGTACAGAGTGTATCACTGTTTACTGCAGAGCAGTATGGCTAGCACATGATTTGCGAAATCATTCTAACTGGGATGTTTTTATTAAAGAACAGTATATATGACCAACAACATATTTCCATATTTTAGTTGGAAATCTGTCACTTCTTTTTCATGGCACACACTCAGTGACTGAGTAATGAAGAATGTGAACTACATTTTACTATTGGAGACAGATTCAAAGAGTAGTTGAGTCTCACACAAATCACTAAGAAAAGAACAAGTTATTGGACAAAAGTGCTCATATTGAGTTCAGTGAAAACTCTCTGATCTGGAGTTTTCAAATTCTGTCTGGAGAGGATTTAGTTTTCCAAGTGTGCATCAGAACAGTGCACTGTACCCATGTTTTCATTTTATGTTGCTGATGTAATGCTTTCTCAGAATTCCTCACATATGTCAAGATTCTGTTTGTGTATGATGATATAGTAACAGTCTGCTACACAAGCAGACAAGGATATTCCAAATTCCATAAATCCTTTTCCCCTCTGTATGCATGATTATTAGTGCTCTGGAATGGATGCCTGCAAGCATCATCAGATTATCATGTCCGTATTGAGGTTAACTCTCTCTAGCATGCTTGCAATTGCAGAAAATGTTTTTCCAGGAATCACAATTGGAAATTGCTTAGATGTGTGATCCTTTTTTTCAGCAGTAGTACCATTTAGCAATGTATCTGCAGTGAAAGGCCAAAAGCCTTTTATCAAAGACTGTTGGAATCCAAGTTTTCCTGAGGATGTGTTTTCGATTCCAGTCAGGTGTGCTGATGGAAGCATTCCTTACAATTCTCTTGCTACTGAGACTTCTCAAAAAGTTATCTGAAGCACTTTATACTGGCAATCTCTTCATAGATAAAAAAAAAAACTTAGTTCACAGGGTAGTTCAAACTATCTGAGAGCTTTCCGGAAAAAATGGTGATTTTCTGACTGATGACAAAGTATTTCATGCTGTAACCTTTTTCAACAGCATCTAGGAAGATTGCTCTTGTATGCATTTCTGATCTATACTACATTCAAGAAAAGGTTAATCTGAATACCAGGAAAAATATCTACAAAAAAAAAAATTAGATATAAAAACCAGAAATAGAATAGAAATTTAGAAATAAAGTTGTTTGTTGAACTGCAGCTTCTGATGATAATGAGTGTAGTTTTCTTCATAGTTTTCTTTGCAAGTTTTGGACCATTCCAAGGATTTAGTTTGTGCCAGCAAATAGAGTCTTCTGTCCCTTAAAAGGCAGTATCCTTTGTCTTATGCTCTATTAAAATTTCTAGATTTTTTTCTTTGCAGTGTTCTTCATGCATGTGTTGCCTTTCTTTGTCTCTTTGTGATATGTATGTATTTTTTAAGACTGCAGTAGCTAGAACAGACTTTTGAAAGTTTTGGTATCAGACGGCCCTGAGAAATGTGCAAATACTTTGTGTTTCATCATTACAAAGTTTTCATTGAATCTTAACCAAAGCTCCTAAAAATACTGATAAATATACACGGCTCAGGTGTCATGATGACTGTAATTTTGACTTGGTTTTGAATTAAGCTGTTAAAATTTTGTCTCTTTGGAGAGCCTGAAAAGTCTTCTAATTTGCACTGGAAAATTTCTAACTAGATATGAGTGGAGTGGAGTGCAGTGCTGTGAATGGTCAAAGACAGGACTACTCAGTGTAATCCCAACATGTCCAGAAATTTTCACCAGCTTTACTCATTGGCAAATACAAGAAAATAACACAGACTTCTCTAAAGACCTTTTCCAAAATATTTTGAACAATTATTGTTCTGGGTATATTTTTTATTTAGTCATCTCTTCCATCAGTTCTGAAAAAGGAGAGATTTCTTACCTCATTCATTTACTGTGTGGAATAAAGTGACAATTGAATAGGAATAAACAGGTCAAGAAAGAGAAAAGTTAATTGCCTCTATCTAACAGATTTACCTTTGTAACGTGCTGTTCCCTAATGTATTCCAATTTTCTCAGCTTTCCACTTTGCTTTGTATTTCTTTATACCTCATGAACTCTGTAATGAAAAAGAAATAAGAATAGTGTTCCCTTTACAACGTGCTGAAGTGTACTTAGGAATCAAAGGGTCTCCATTTTCTGGATCTAGATGCAGGAATGCCTGCCCATCCCCAGTGGAATGCACATTGTAGCAGCACATCAGGACAAAATTAGATGCTTTACGCTTATGTATTTTTAAATTATTGTGGGTTTAATATTGAGATAGTTGTGCATCTGCTCTTCTCTCAATAGTTGTGTGGTGTCATGCGTGTTTTAGTTATCAGCCACTACACTCTTGGACTGAATAGCTCTTTTTGAAGGTTTAGGGCAAGAAAACTAGATCAGTTCTCTGTCAGTTCTTTCCCTTACAGCCTTGTTTAAGAGACGGAAGAATTAGCAGTGCTTTTCCCCAAGTACATAATTCCCAAATTCATAGTGACATTTTTCTGGTTTAGCCATCACTGATTTAAGATTATTTATCCATGTTCTAGAATGTGTGTATGTATCATTATGTTATTTTTAGACTTTGTATTTTGAGACAGTATTGTTAGGATTTTTTCCTTTATTGTCCAGGTATTTACAAACAACGGTGACCACTCTAAATGTGCGAATAGCAGTGTAAACAAGGAATGGTTTTTACCATTTAGCCCCAATCCTTTTGGTTCCAAGATCCCTATAGTTTTATATTTTGATCTTACCAGAATTGGAGCCTTCTCAATTATTTTCTTGAAACCAGTGTAAGTTTTCCCTCTTCGTTAACTTAGAAATCATGCTGTCATGGGGCCCTAAGGACCTGAGCTGCAGGTCTCCAGATTTTGAACTAGATGCAAAGTTTAGTTCAGGGTAATTGCAATGATTCTAGCACTACTGCAAAGGCTTGTCTCCTTTAGCACCAGCCACACACTATCAGTAGCTATTATTGCAGTGTGGTGATATGAGAGAAGTTACAAAAGTCCTCTTCTGGCTCAGCAGAATTAAAGGATGCAAATTAGTGAAACCCAGACAGTTACCCATTTGAGAATTTAATTGCTTGGAAGTCAAAATCAGTTTAATCTTTACCCAAGTTTAGGGGATATGTACTAAACACAATTCAGCTAGCAGTTTGCTTTGTTGTACAATAAAACCCTCACATCCAGAACTGTTCCATGTATTCTTGTGGTTAGAGAAGAAATCCCAGACATTTGTTTTTTGAATGGCTATATTAATAGCCTGTGCGTACATAATGCTAGAATTATAGTCTCTTGATGGAGACTGCACTTAGACAACATGGTATCTGAAATTGTAGTTGAAATCTAGCAGTGTGTTTAACATACCATCCAAGGGCCTTGGATTTTGGCATGTATGAAGAGGTTAATAAAAATCTAGTCTAGCAGTCTCACTCCAGAACGGGAAGAAAGGAACAGGAGCTGAGCTGTCCCTGTGGGTATGGTTGTAACCATCTACTGCAGCCTGCTAATTTCTTTACTGAGGTTATAACAATCTGTCTCATACTCAGCTTGATTCACCACTTTTCCACTATCATTTATTCAACCCATTGTCATTTATGCATAATATGGTTTTCTCTTTATTTCTCTATTTTCAGGAGCTGTGTTGGTCTCCAGAAGTTGACACTGATAAGGCTGTAATGGCTGGGAAATGTGCCTAATTGGAGCATATATATTCTGAACAATGCTAATGGTCCTGAGCATTACTCATGAAAATGTCACCAGGTGGTGATCTCTGTTTGCAACTGCCCTGACATCATTTAGATTAGGCCAGTGGCAGGACTAACTCAGCTTCCAGCCTACTGGTGTGTGATACAAGCCTTAAAATATGTGAAACCTAAGAACCTCATGTTTGAGGTCACACTGTGTCACCATTTATTAGCAGTAATCATTTAATAAGTTTTTTGTTAAACAAAATATTACTGTTTTCTACATGTGGTCATGTACATTTTGTCTATTTTAAATCCAAATAATTGACAATTTCTTTTAAAAACAAGGTAGAATTTATATACTAGGATTGAGAATGGGAAACATAGATTGAATTGCATGTGCTGAGTCAAAGCATGAGCACTTAAACTACTCTAAAGTGCTTGGATCCTGATTTTACAGGAAATGAAACGTGTCAAAGACAAAGAGGAGGAGGAATTCTGAACCCTCCTGAAGATTATTCATAGTGCACTCTCTTTCAGATAAAAAAACCCCTTATGATTGGTCTTGATCCTTATTTTAAAATAGCTACTTAGTTTGAAAGAGAACTTAAGCTTATGTTTCAGCTTCCAAGAGGTGTTAGCCAATTTTTGTATTATTACATTTTTCCATGTTAATTAAAGGCACAGATAGTCATTCCCATTTCAGCACATATTAAACCCCTGTTGGAGAATGATTCCCCACAGCATCACAGCTCAGAGAAGCAGGTGTTTGACTAATGTTCAGTGAGGATGAAAATATTTCATGCCAGATGTTCAGAGAAGAAAACATAATCATTATTGCTGGGTAATTATAAATTAATTGAATTTTGCTTTAATAGTGCCTTAGTCCATAGCTGCTGGAAGATGTAAGGCTGTAGGAAAATCATGTATATCAATTTCTCAGTGGTCTTTTGCCAGTACTGCAGTGGACTGTAGTCAAACATAGTTCAGATAGTTTTAATACACCAGCGAGGGGAACAGCAGCTAGCCACAGTAAAATGAAATCATACTGAATCACAGTAAAGTGAATCATAGCCTGATTACACCTCCATTCAGTATAACTCTAGATTCAACACACCTACACAACACTGAAGTCCTAATTGTAGATGCACTTTAAAAAAATTATTGTTAGGATGGCCAGCAACTTGCTAGTTGCTCTTTTGGGAATGTGCCTTGAAGACAAAGTTTAATGTCACTTTTTAAAGTCCTAATGGCTATCAAGCCTAATAAAAGCAGTTTGAACCATCCAAAAATGGCTACCTAGTAGTGCTTAAATACTAATTAAAGATACTTATCATCTGGAATGGGGAACCTTATTGAAGTCAGTTCACAATTTCTGCTGACAAGCTATTATATTCTAGAAATGATAGATTAATTAGCATATGATAGCCATGGAGGAGGTACTGTTTGCTTTGTTTGTCCTTGAAAGAAAAATGACAGCAGATGAATTTAACAAGCAGAGTTGGGTCCTGTGAAGAGATCTGAAGTCAATGTGCTCTTTGAAAACTGGAAAGTTTCTCAAGTCTGTTTCCTTGTGACAACTGTCTCTCTAGAAAATAAATTCTTAGGGAGGACTCAAGGATATTTAATGAAGGTTTTATGTTTAATAGAATAGAATTTTTTGCTATGTTTGTGCTTCATTCTTCTGTTACTCTTCCAAGGACAAGGTGGTATATATAAAAAGTTTTCTTTTTGTTTGCTACCTGTCATTTATGACCTGTTATGCCTTGATGGTGGATCCTTGTAAGATAAATCTTCTCAGCATGCTCCATTATCCCTGTTTCTAATTGTTTGGATGCTAACTATTTGAGTAATATGATTATTCCTAGAGCATGAAAACAATTTCTGCTGCGAGACAGAAAACCCTATAGAAGGAATAATTTTGTGGTGGGTTTTTTTCCCTTAGGCAAAACCTGTTTTCCCCTTTGCCACAGAAGGGTCCTGAGTTCTGACACGCTCTTTATTTTTCCCAAGTTTTGTATTACTTATTTAATTTTATTTAAGTCATACAGCTCTTCTGCAAAGCACTGCTACGTTACATTCCTGACAAGGACAAGATTCTTCTTTTAGTGATACTCCTCTCCATAGCATAAGTGGGGAGCCCACTGAGGTAACATAATTTGAGCATGATAATTCTCTCTGCGCTATTAAACACTGAGGATTTAATTCCTGATCATAAAACCTCAGTCCAGAAGAAATGAAAGTGCTAATCAATTTTCCTCCCTTAGTCTGATCCACTCAAATGGTGTTGCAGTGAATGTGTTCCAGAAGGTTCACTGAGGCTGTGTTGCAGTTTCTGATAATTGTATTCATCAATCAGACTGATCTGGCATAAAGCAGGATTAACAAAGTCCCCATCCAAGCCTAATTCAGGCACCTACTGTGAGTACTGGTATCTTCAGTCATCTTTGACAGGATCAACAAAGTCACACTTCTTGCATTTAAAATAGAAATGTGTTGAGTGAGACTGGTATCTCTCACTGGTCTCTCAGACCAGTGGCAAAGTTTGGGGCAAGGAAGACTTACCCTTGGTGGAGGAGAGTTAGTTTAGGGAAGATTTAAACAAACTGGCAATACGTAAGTCCATGAGCAGACCTGACAGCAAGCACTGATGGAATTGGCTGATGTCATTGCAAGGTCACTCTTAATTGGTTTTGAGCAGTCATTGTGTTTGGGGGAGACTCCTAAGAGCTAGAAGAAGGCAAATGTCATTCTTGTTCTCAAACAAGAGGATCTTGGAAGCTACAAACTGGCCAGCCTTGCCTCAGTCCCTAGGAATCCATGGAGCTGATAACCAGGGAAACAATTTCTAAACATATTAAAGACAGAAGGTGATTTGGAGTTGGCATGCAGATACAACAGGAATTTCTTGCTCAACCTTACAGCCTGCAAGGTTGATGGGGGCTCAGTGGATGAGAGATGTGAACATTGTTTATCGTGATCTTAGTAAGGCTTTTGACAGAGTCTGAAATGCATTCTCAAGTCAAACTTACAAAGTAAGTTATGACTAGAGAAGTGGAGAGTGAGGTGGAGTGAAAATTAGCTGTACTGCTGGCTCAAAGGTTTTTCATCAGCAGCACAAAGTCCAGCTGGAGTCCAGTCACTGGTGGTGTACCCTGGAGCCGATAGGACCAATGCTGTTTAGCATATTCTTGGAAGACTTGGATGATGGGGGCAGAGTTCACCTCAATTTTATACTGTGATATTCAAAGGGACCTTGACAGGCCAGAGAATGGGCTGACAGAAATCTGATGGAGTTCAACAGAGGGAAGTGCCAAGTTCTGCACCCGGGCAGGAACAACCCCACGCACTAGAGCAGCACTGGAAACCAAGTGGCTGAAAAAGAGCTTGGCAAAAAAAGACATGGGGATCCTGCTGGATGATAAACTGAATGAATCAGCACAAATGATAACATTTGTCTTAGGCTTCATCAGGAAAGCATTGCCAGCAGGTCAGGAAAAGTGATTATTCCCCTCTGCTCAGCACTGGTGAGGGCATCTGAAGTTTTGTATTCAGTTGTGGGCTCAACAGTACAGGAAAAATGTGGACTTGGAATGAGTCCAGGGAAGGGCCAGGAAGAAGATTAGGGGACTGAAAAATCTGCCATGCTGAATGAGCTGGGATTGTTCATTCTGCAGAAGACTTGGAGGGGAGGAAACTTACCAGATATTTTAAAGCAAAAAGAGTATCCTCCTTTACCAAGGACACACACTGAGGCCTGTCTGTGCAGGTATAAGCAATACCTTAACAATCTGAAAGGTCTTTCAAAAATAGGTTGGAAAAGTTGCTGAATCATCATAGCACACCTGTTGAGAACAAGGTTAGTGGTGGCTTCTCCTGCTCTGTAAGCACAGCAGCTCACTGTAAGCCCTTGTGTTTCAGAGAAAAGGTCATTTAGGAGATCTGCCTTGCTTTTAAAGCTCTTTTTGATGGCAGCAGGCCTAGAAGAAATTGTTGCTGATGAAGACTTGCATAACACAGTCCCCAATATAGTCCTGAAAAGTAGTCAGGTAGTAAAAATTATGGTCTGTATCCATAGTCTTGGAAAGGCATCAGCCAACCAAGGAAATTGTATATAGCCAGATTGGTTTTACAGTTTGTGTAGCTTGATCACACATTAACTGTAGATACGTCCACATTAGGTTGCTTCTGAGTTTAGCTGAAAGGTGCAGCTGATGAGCGTGCTGGGGGTGTGCAGTGTTTTTTATGCTTACTGATACTCCTGACCACAGGGGTAGTGCCCTAAATTTCCTTGTGTACTGAACATAATGCATCTGAGGGAAGAGATTAAAGCAGTTGTGACATTGCTCATTGCATATTTTTTTTGCTTCCCTGAGCCAGAAATGCTAAATTCTTGGATCATTATCTAAAGCTACTGTCTACATAGACTTGTGGAGCTGCTTCTTTCCTTCCACTTCACAAATTTTTCGTCTTCAATGGTATTAACATACACACTCATCTCGCTGTTTGAGTCAGAGTCAATGTTCCAGCACTAACTATCTTCTTCCTGTCTGCTCTCAGCTAGAACTTAAACTGATCATGTAAAAAGAAACAGAGAGCTCTTTAGCATGCATTTCAGTTTAAGGAATTGTCATTTAAACTGCCATTGGGAATTTAATTTGAAAAACTTGCAGTATACTTGTTTTTTCCTGTAATATGAGTCGGAGAAATTGCTATTTTCAATGGATGACTAAAGGATCAACATGTTAAAAAATGGTGGTAATGGCATTATCTGAGATTACTAAAGGGAAAAGGGAAGGCTTTGTTTGATACCCATGTTTGTTCAAAGAGCTCACCAAATATAGGTTCTTAAAAGTTTATTTTGCCCTTGTAGGAACATCTAGAAGCTTGGCTTAGGGTTCTGTATGCACATGCAACAAAAATAAATCAATGCTTTAAAAGATTTTAGCTCATTCAAAGAAATCTCAAATAAATTTCATCAGTAACAGTTTCAGAATAGATAATTTTATTGGACAACTATAATGACCAAAAGCTTATATATTAAAGTATATTGAAAAGCCTGAGTTCTTTTTACCTATATTGTATGCTAGAAATTAAAAAGGTATATATTTTGATAAGACCTCTAAAGGACTTCCAATTTTTTTGGCTGCAAGAATAGACCTCATAAGGCAGAAAGTAAAAATGAACAGTGAACTACTAATTTAGTTATGAAAGAAACAAAATAAGAAATGTGGAATAATTATTAGGAGCACTGATAATGAACCATCTCTTTAAATTGCCTAGCATTTTCCATTATGTTAGATTTTTGTAGTATGTTAGGTTTTTTCCTCAAAATTTAATACCTTATTGTTTTCACCAACCTTTAAAGTTCTTCAGGCTCAAAGACCTGCAGCAGGAGACAGGTCTTTTGTAAATACTTCAAAATTCTCATTGAATTATAACATGTTCCAAATTACTACTTTGCTTACTTCATTTGCATTTCAGAAAGAGATTTTTGTAGGTTGCCAAAATGACTGAATATAAAGGCCACAAGTCCATGCTGCTGCTGTGATGTGATAATAAACCATTATTACAAACTTCTGCAAGTAATTAGATTAAAAAAAATCAGGATCTTAAATTTAGTCAGTGTAAATAATAAGTGCAGTATTTGGAAATTTTTAAGAAGTAAACTCCGTTATATATATGGTAATAATTTTATGCTTCTTATTTTGAAGTGTGTTCAATGAGATACTTGCATGAAAAGAGATTATTATTTTTTCCTGTTAACCCACAGCTGCAAAACAAAGAAGACTGAGACCTTGACTGCTAAGGGTGGAGAATTCTCAGAAGGTAGGTGTCACTGGGAGGGAGCAGTGTGTGATGATGTCTGACACTCTAATCTTCAATTCTGTTGTTGATATTCGTGTTTATGAAAGAGAGAATGCAAGCAAAGCAGTGGGAAAAATCATGCAGGGTTCCCATATTTACTTACTGGATGATATTTGGCACCCTAGTAATGAAAGATACTGGTGGAACACCCGATGGAGTCTAAGCAGAGCAAACATATGTATGGAGAGGCTTGGTGTAGTACACTGTCTCCACTAATTAAGGCAAATTTACATTTATCTCTAATTTTGACACAGATGCTATGAAGGCTGAATAATTGATGTGGAAGTTCTTTCTGTTATGTAGCTTAGAATGTGAATGATAAAGAATTTATGACAATGACCTGAAAATATATCACCACATTGTCTTAATTCAGTCACTATTGTGAACTTTGGAGGAAATATGGCCCTAAAAATAGACTATGTTTGAGGGGACAAATATGGGGGTATTTTAAGTTTTGTTAATAATGCATAATGCATAATGTAAATAACAGCAAATTATGAAAAAATGCATACTGTGCTGACACTGATTTGGTAATCATTTGGAATGCACTTTGGTGAGAAGCAAAATCACGAGCTGCAGAAATGCCAATGATGCACATTTTTCTCCTTTTCTGGGGACTGTGTTTTCTGCATTTATTCTGAAACGTGTAGAAGGTACGACATGATTACATTTGCAAGTAGGTAAATGGAATAAACCCTCTTCTTGAAGCAGTTAGTAATTTAAAGCAAGAAAGTTGTCTGGTTAGTCAAGGAGATGTGCAATTAGGCCTTGCACATGCTGAACACAGCTGCACTTGGCTCAGCTGGGTTTGCTCTGCTCTCTGCATCTTGGTCAGGCGTAACTGAACCAACTCTGAGCTGTACAGGAAAGGACCTGGACAGCAGGGGGGCTGCAGATGCAAAGAATGCAGGGTACACTAATGACCTAAGAATTTGCACAGATCCTTGAGTGGAATTTTAGTCATACAATTTATATCAGAGTTTTTTTTATTCTCAAAGATAGCAAGGGGCAATTGTTTTGGAGTTTTAATTGTTATTTATTAATGCAGTGATGTTAATGCAGAGCTGTTGCTGATTCTCTGCCTCTAAGAATCATCAAATCATTTGTTACAACTGACTTACAAATTCTGGAATAATCCTGTTACTTGGATGTTAGTGTGCCATGGGGTAAAGCTGTGTGTATAGCTTTCAGATGAAGAAAATAGGGTATGTTCATCATTCTCTAGGTCCATTTTCAGAGTGTCTGGGAAAATGATCTATAAATTTGAGTCAGAACACAAGTATATGCTTTACTAGGGCTGCACAGATCTGTGATTTGAAGCTCAAGAGGAATAAACACATGGACTATAGTAGCTTTGCAGCTCAAAATGTATTTATGTGCTATAAAGGTTCCACAGGTTCTGCCTGTGCTTGATTCTAGCTAGCACTGTCACATAATAAAAATTTTTAAGTCTGTTCTTTTCAGAAAAGTAATCTATTTGCATTGTTCATGTCAAAAAACAAACCCAAACAAAACCAACCAACCAACCAAAAAAAAAAACCCCAAACCCTGAAAATCAATCCTGCTAATTTTAAACAGATTGTATTTACTTTCTAAATTAAATCAAAGGTATGGATTATATTTCTATGTAGAAAGGCTTGGCATGAGCTCTGGCCTTAGAGAGTATAATAATTGAATATGTGAGATTGTTTAAAAATAAACAACTGTTAGGTAGCATCCTTGATGTCAGTTTTATAAACTGCTGCTGATACAGCAGTGATTTGTATATTTCAAATTAAACCCAGTTTAAGACAGGTTTTTTTTCACATTCCAAATGCATCAAGTCAGTGTAATTGTAACAGCAGTGTACTAGTGATGTGGTTACAATGCCCAGATTTACTTTCTCTGGAAGAAATAAATAATATATAGAAATTGAAGAAAGAAATTTTTTTAATAGAATCCATTTAATATTCTACCTGTTGGTCATCCTTACTGGTTTAAAATATAATCAATTTTTTTTATCATCATATATTATAACAATATTGTGCACAATACATACATAATCAGCACATATATATACATTGTGTTAGCAGCATTCTGCTCTGTGTTTCTCAATATCTTCCACTTGAGGCTATCAGAGACACCCATAAATGTCAGAGGAAAGCAGCCTAGTTACATTCTGCAGAACTTGTAATTTATACATGAAAATCCCATGTTATTCCCACAAGATTTCATGTAATCTTGTATAACAAACAAGATATTCCTGGGCATTGTCATATGCAGATACTGTATTTTCTGATGTATAAATGGGTGAAAGCCTGACTTCATTAATTCAACAGGAATATCCTGGGTGAAGCCAGGTTTTCATTTAAGTTGTTTTTCTGGATGTCTTTTTAACTGCTTTGTTTGGGATATTAATAGGGTATTTTTTTGCTGCATATTCCACTTAAAGTGTCAAAGATGCTTGCAAGGTTGCTTCTGATGTGAAATGAAGATAAACCTTTCCACATAAATACCTCAAAATAAAAATAAATATATTTCACTTCTTCTATGCTAGGAGTCTTGTAATCAAAGCTAATACATAAGATTAGGTACCTAATGCCTGGATGGGAGCTAAAATGATGATTAAATACAGTTTTTCTTTCAGTCTCTGGATATAGGACAGTCCCAGATTTTTTTTTCAGTTATGTGGACAGATCCTAAGCTTGAGAAGGGAATTCTTCATGTATTGGAGTGATATGATAAGAAAGGTTTGGTAGTCTTCTGATTTTAGTTTTTCTTGGATGCCTTTTAATGTGCCATTTTTGAGATGGGCATTATCATATTAACATTTTGTCTTTTAATCCCCCTGATTTTTGCATTCATGACATAATAAATAGCTGTCCTCTGAGCAAATGTCACTTTCATCTATGTTATTTAGACGGCAACAGCTTTGTTTTCAGATTTTGGAGGATGTAAAACATCTGTAGTAACTGCAAAATAGAGGCCAGTTTGTTTTGTCCATGTCTGAATTGATCCTCTTCCATCTGAGACCACGTAAAGATGAAAATTTAATGAAGTGTAGAATGACCAGCAGTAATATAAATGTCATTACCTACATATACCTGATGCATCTTCTCTGCTCTTGTTACAAAACTGATTTTTTTCTGCAGTAGACTAGGAATTTCTAGTGAGAGAATTGAAGAAAGTAGCAATGTTGATTCCAACAGCCTGTATTGTAGACAAAGGCTCTGTTAAGTACCTACAATAGTGGGGTAGTGCCAAAATATTTCTGACCTTTTCAAGTTAATTGTTTTGAAAGTCACTGATATTCTGTTTTTATTACTAAAGCTTTTCCCTTGCAGTGTTCATAATTTAAATGCTTTCTGAGTCATGTAGTTTAAAAAGTTTGAAATTGCACAATGTAATAAAATAAATAGAACCTTGATATGAAACAAAGGAAGGATTAGGTAGTGTCATCTTACCTTTCTTTTCTTCTGACTATTCTGTTTTCTGATTTTTTTTTCTGTTACCTCTCTTCTTAAAAATGTAAGCAATAGACTGTTCTACCAGGGCTGTGATCTTGTTAAGCAAGTATCAGATATATCTTAAAATGTAGGAAAAACAGCTCTAATGCAGATCTAGATACTGTCATTCTCAGTTTCAAGGGGGCATTGCTGTCTCATGGTTAACTGTCTGTCCACCAGGAAATGCAGATCCTTTCCTGCAAAGCTGTTTTCCAGCTGCATAACCTGTACTGGTGCATGGGGTTGTTGCTCCTCCAGTGCAGGACTGGACACTTTCCTCTGTCCGACTCCATTGGATTCCTGTCAGCCATTTCCCTGTTGAGATCCCTATGAATAGCAGCAAAATCCTCTGGCTTATCAGCCACTTCTCCCAGTTTGTGTCATCAGCGAATTTGCTGAGAGTGCACTCTACCCCATCATCCAGATCAACAATGAAGACATCAAACAGTTTTGGACCCAAAACTTATTTGCTACATTTATTGCCACTTACACACTTGTAAAAGACTTCACTGGGTTCGGCACCCAGTGGACTTGGGCTTTTCTAACTGTCTCTGCATGCTTGGGCCAGCGTCTCTCTATTACTTCCAGGCTACGTGTCCCTGTTTTCACCTTCTGTGTACTTCCTTTTAAAAGTCCAGGGCTGTGATCTTGCTTCTTTCCAATCTCTCCTCTCAGGATCCTGAACTCCACCATCTCATGGTCTCTGCAGGCAAGGCAGCCTTCACCCTTCACACACCCTTGTGCCTCAATCTTCACCTTGTTTGCAAACAATGCCTGTATCAACCCCCCAAGCTGTAATTTTGAGACCTCTGTGTAGTTCACATGGGTGCATAATAAATACATGTCCAACATGACATCAGTTGACCAGGCAGAAATCAAGTACATCTTCTGGCTACTCTTACCAGAGTCATACTGAAAGGAGGTATTCTCTGGGGCTTTTAGTGCTGCCTACATGAGAGCTGCAGGACATTAATATTTATAAGTTACATATAGACCTAAAGTTAAATTTTATGTCAAATCAACTAATTACAGGATTTGTAGATGAAAAATTTTTGAGCCATCTAAAAGCAGGGGAATGTGTAAATTTTTCAGAGCTCTTTTTCTGTGGAGTTTTCGGGGCACCTTGTCAGGTTGTACATAAAAGAGCACTTGGCCATGGTTCTCAAGAAAGTTCAGGTAAGGTAAATATTCCCTGTATCAAGGAGAAAAACTGACATGATGGAGCTGAGACAGACATGCTGGACATAATTGGAGATGTGGGTGGGGAGAAAGCTGTGTCTGATAATGCAATCTGAACACTGGAAAGCAAGACAATGCCTGGCAAACTTCAAGGAGATCCATCAGTATCAAATTCTTTGTACTTTGTGAAGCTACAAGGGTGAGCACTGTCTGAATAACTGTTGTTTCTGCAGAATTTTTAAAATTCTTCTTATTTCCAAAACAAATTTCTCCTGAGTGGTTGATTGAATGTTACTTAGTTCAAATGTCTCTTTGACAAACAAATCCTTCCAGGTTTTGGAAGCCTTCCAGTTTTGTTTTTTTTTTAAGTGCTGCTGCTTGCTTAGATCTATCAACCAGTAGTGTCTTCTTTACAAGACTGGATAGGATTGAGAGATTAGTACCAGTAATGGGAAAATAGGAACTGGCAAGTAAGTATCTAATGGAACTTCTTTTTATTGTCTAGAAGAATGGAAGTCAGACAAACAAATGTTTACCAGACTCAGTTTGCAGATTATATATTAAATGATAATAATAATAATTCATGGATTTCCTGCCCCCCACACCCCACTGGGAAAAAGTAGAAAGATCTAGAAATTTGTCTAGAAACTAATTCTTCAAAGTTTTCATCATAAAGCGTATGGAGAAGAAAGGCAGAAGGGGGTTCAGTTGTGATGGTTTCTACAGTATCTCTGCCCACGGGCCTGAAGGGCCATCAGAATGGGTAGGGTATGTAGTGTTTCATTTAGCTGTTGTGAGGTTAAAATTACACAGTTCTGCACAATAAACTTTCTGACAGTCTTGATCTACACTGACATGCTTCTGTTGAGTAAGCATAAAATATGTTCACAGTTTTTTTTATGAAGAATAACAAAACGTATTTGAGAGATAGGCAGCAAAGACTCAGATGTATCTATATAGTTCCTTAGAATCTACAAAGCAAGAAGAAGAGAATTTCTGGTGTACTTGATTTATTGATTTTAATCTACAGTGAATTGACAGAACACTTCCGTCCTAGAGCTCACCTGTTAAAAAAATATAATTGCAAAGGAGTATATGAAATAGATCATGAAAATGTTTCCTTCTGGTGTTTCTTCTTGGCAGATGTGCTAAATGGTTATTCCTTTCATCATATGGTTCTCACACTGTAAAATATAGCCTGCTTTTTCTCTACTACATAAGTCAGGCAAACTGCCCATGCACTTGCAGAAAAAAATAAATGACCTTTCTGAAACATTGAAATTTGTCAGGGCTTTTAAACTGGCATTTCATTTGTGCTGTAGTCACTTGAATTGGCACACTTTCTTTGACTTCACATTACTCCTTTCTCCACATCAAATATAATTAATTTTGAAAATGAGAGTGACATTTTATGCTGAGGCTTTATTAATCTTTAAATTTATAAAATCCAGCCTTCCTTCCTTCCTTCCTTCCTTCCTTCCTTCCTTCCTTCCTTCCTTCCTTCCTTCCTTCCTCTCCTTCCTCTCCTTCCTCTCCTTCCTTCCTCTCCTTCCTCTCCTTCCTTCCTCTCCTTCCTTCCTCTCCTTCTCTCTAAATTGAAGGCATTGGAAGCTAATTAGAATCACACTGATAATTCTGCAGAGGGCAATGGTTCTAATAAGGAAAATCATGGGAGTGGAACATTTCTAAACAATACCATTAGAATTCTTCTAACAGGTCCCAATTAATGATATGGAAAAAACCCAAAAATAGATTGTTATATTAGACTTGTGAAAGTCCAAAGCTGGGCTAGAAATAGCAAACACACCCACATGGATGTACTGGGGACATAGTGCTCTCCCTATCTCTCATATTTTACTTGTTTGAGATTGTGATGTAACTGTTTAATAAAGAAGCAGTGGTGGAAATTTAAAAAATAACATTTCCTTGAATATTTTATCTGGAGTTTTGATTGAGGGAGCTATCTTTTTGTATGTATTTCAACCCCATTTCCTGTTCATTAATACTTTGGAAATGACAGATAAATGAACATAGGCATAATAGCTTAGGAGAGTTGGTTCTTTTAAATTAATAAGTGAGATTTTACGTGTTGTTTATGTTGTATTTGTCCTGTAATGTTGGAGTGAAAGCTCCTCTGGACTCAGGCCCAGAGGGAAGCCAAAGCACAGGGGTTGAATTAAAACCTTTGGACAAGCTGAGATACATGAAGTCACACCAAAGTGAATTAGAAATACAGATTTTTTAACTTTCAGTAGAAATAGATGCTAAGTGCCCTAAACATTAAAAAGCTCTAGCAGATACCTTAAACACAGTTCTTGCTGCAGCAGTGTTACCTTTTCACAGAATTCTTTACTTTAGACAAAATATAGATAGAACTATACTGCTCACATTTTTTAGATAGAGTGTTCACATAAACAACAAGAGCTGCTAGAAACTATATACAAATGTGTGTAATACCTGTGTAACACTTGTGTAAGATTTACAACTATTAGAATTAGACCAGGATAGGTTAAGAAAAGAAAAACTAAAATTGTGTGTTAATCTTATTGGTCAGTTAAAAAATATAATCCACACTTCTGTAGGAAAAAATATAGAGTGTAGAGTGTATAGTATACAGAGTACAGAGTATATGGAGCATATAGAGCATATAGAAGAAGCTGTTTTTGCCTGCTGCTGTTGCTTGGCTTTATCATGTAACCCCCTTTGAACCCTGCCTTGAAGACAGCTATGAGACTATGAAATAAAGAACTTAGCAGAGCAGCAGCCTCCTCTGCTCTTTTACCCTGGTCCGAGAAGGAAGGGTATCCCATCAAAAGTTCAACACTCTAAAGATCCAGAAGTTCCAACATCATGAGTCTGAGTGATGACAAAATATTACTCTTTCATTATTGGAGCCAGATATTATTTAAAAAGTATTCAAGGAAAAAAATAATTAGCCCATATCTAGGGACTGCCACATGAATGTCCTTCAGTGAAAAATTATGCATTCAATATTTCTTGAATGCCTTTAATAAAGCATATAAAGCATAGTAAAACAAAATTCTCTCAGAGTGCCAGGGGGCAGATTAATGAGAACTGGATAGCCAAGCCACCTGCCTGATTTCTGTACTGAAAATTCACAGGAGTTTTAAGAAATTGCTAAATGAGTCTGTAATTTTTCATTGCCAGAAGTACAGTGTCTTAGACTTTCCTTGGCTTCCTGGCCAATATAAAGGGTAACAAGAGAAAAGCAGTCTTAGCTGCAGGGGCATTCGTACCACTTCTGGCTGTAATGTCAATATAGGTGTCACATTTGTCACCTGACATGGCAATTATGTGTTTCTCAAAGAAGAGGCACTTGGTTTGCTGTAGAGTATTGTGGCTCCATATTCACAGCTGCTTAGTCAGTCAGAAAGTTTGTTATAGAAAATTGCAGTTACTTACAAAATTGACACATAGCATATCATGATCAAAACTGATATATCTCTTACTAATTTTCTCATCTCTTAAATGGTTAATAAAGCTATGCTGTTTTGAAGAGGAACCCTAGTAAAACACCTCCTCTGCTGTGACTGGTCTTAACACAATATATTCCGCTTCAAAGGAAGAAGAAAAAGCCTAAAAGCCTTGAAAGTTTCAGCGGTGCTTGTTTCTCAGCTTTTCAGAGTTGTTTCCGGTAAAATGCTACAAAAATGTTGATTTCCCTCCCAGAGAAGCACTGTGTTCCCTTCTTGAATTAACTTAGGTCTTCCAAGCTCTGTTGTTGATGGAAGAGTCTTCTTATGTCTCTCCTAATTATTGACTAATCCTAACTGGACACAATCCAGAGAGAGGTAACTCTTGAGCTGTTTGCCTGGCTATCAAAATCAGCCATCTTCAGCCCTGCTGCAAGGCGCAGACTGTCTCTGGATCATCATCTGGCTGTCATGGTAAAAGGTTTGCTTGAGGAAGCAGCTTTATCTCCGGTAGCTGGTTTTCAGAATGTTTTTGCAAACTAGCAGCTCGTGTCTGTCTCCTGAGTGTTGATAGGGTTGTTAGTGTAACAGGAAAGGCTGTAGCTATCCAGGTCTCAGTTTAATTTGTGTGGTGATTGTCAGGTGATAAACAGGCTTTTGAATAGAAACATTTGAGTAGAGAAAACTGATGAAACCTCTCTGCTGCAGAGTTAATGAGACTCCTCAGAGCATCTTATGGCAGTTTAAAATACTGAGAATGACAAAAGTGAGAACTCAAAATCCACTGGTTAGAGGTCTGGACCTCATTATCTTTTGACTTACAGATGTGATGACTTGTTGAGTATTCTATATAGAATGATCTGAGGAGAGTTATAACCTGTGCTTTCCTACACAAGTCACCAAAAGCATTCGTAATTGGAACAAAGTAGTGTCATAGACAGCTGTCTCTGCAGAGTCTCTAGGAGGAAGCAGAAACAAAGATTCCTTCTCAATTCAAGCTGCAGTTCCTCTTTGCATCTACATCACTGGCATATTTCCATATATTTTTCTTGAAACATGAAATCAACACTGTCAGCAATTTCCTCAGTTCTCTGGACTTGCAGATCATTTGCTGGAACCATTACCAGCAACATTTTTGAATGGCCTTGCTTCTCTACTGGGGTTACATTTTGGTGTGATCCTCTCTGTGGAGTTTCCCTCCACGATTCTTCTCACCTGCTCTTTTATTTTGCTACAGCAAACTCTTTTTTTTTTAAAAGAGTGGGAGAAGATCCTGATGCCCGTAGCTGTTGAAAAAGCTTTAATTCACTTGAAAATACCCAGATTGTTTGCAAAAGACAGGTCCCATGCAGAAATTAGATAATAGAAATTGCTATCCCTTTGTAATTCAGTTCTACTCTATGAAATCTTTTGTGCCCCCTTTCAAAAGGGGGAATTCTGTCTACAGAAAAATTTAAACTCATGCAGCCTTAAATACAGAGAATAGAATAGAATTAGAATATTTGGCCAACTAGAATTTGAAAGCAGTTAAACTCAAGCAGGCCCACAGGCTTGAATAGAGTGTGCCAAAGGTTTGGTCTTCTGATTTAAGAACTATTTAGGTGTATCCCAGCTACAATTTCCCAAAAAAAGAACTGGCTTCCTTATCCAAACTCTCCAGAAAAGTTAGCATCATTCACTCCTTAGGCACAGGAAATTCATAGTAGGTTTTTTGCCCAGGGCTATGAATTTGACTCCTGAATCTGGAGGATTTTTTTTACTTTCTTTTCAGGATTTCTTGTGATTTGGTGCAGCTGGGCTTTTTTCCCCTCATTTTGCTACCTCTACTGAATTAATCACTTGATGGGGAGCAGTCGTAACTGAATAAGATACAGAGAATTCAAACTGAACTAGAGCACATTCATTCTCACTGCAGGGCAGTGTGAGAAGCTTCCCTGATGCAGACCAGATTTCTCATACCAGAACAATCCATCTGCCTTCTTCTCACCAGTCTCCTCAGGGGCACCTCAGAAGACAAGAGAAACCTTGCTCTCTCTACTCCTCCCATCCCCATCACACAAGTGATGGGTGATGTGACAGCCATCCTACCAGCTGCAGTCCAGGTGATGGGTGCAGATTTGGCTGGGTGAGAAGACTGGTTGCCTCTCAGTGCACCAGTAGATGTGTGCCTGTTACATGATCAACATACCATAGTCTCCATCGTGTGATCATTGTGGAACACACTGATATTTTTAGTGTAATTGTGGCATAACTTCATCTACGTAAGAGGGGATGGGGAGATCTGGCCCCAGCTGCTTCCATCAAAGCCTATGGGACTTGCTTGTGCCAAAAATAGTTCACCCCACTGTAGAATAGAAGGACTGCAGAAAATGTGTTCTTGTGTTTACTGCTAGATCTGAAGGAAGTGGCTTTGAGGAAGGAAATTTACATCTGTTCCTCTCAGCTCTGACAGAGAGATTGCATGTAGTTCAGTTCTTGCCTACAGAGCTTGTCTCAGGTCAATGCCTACAAAAATTAAATTCCCAAATGTGACAGATGGTATTTGTTTGGTGTGCATGTTCTCTGTTGCATGCTGTATCCCTACATGAAGTGGCTGGAAAAGGAGAGCCTTTGGAAAGGACAGCAGGGGATGGGTGCTGCTTCAGGGGGAAGGTTCCAGGTCTGGCAGGAGGACAGTGCAGCCTGGGAGGCTGCAGCTCTTAGTGGCAGAGACCACCCTGAGGAGCACAAGCAGGACCCAGAGATAACCAAATGAACTTCCTTAGGATCAGAGGAGACTGGCAAAGTTTGGTGCAATCCAGAAAGCCACCGAGCTCTCAAAAGTGATTCCTACAAGCAAGGGTCTGTCTCCACGGTGAAGAAGAGGAGAGATTTGTTTGGAAAATGTTTCATTTTCATTCTGTCTGATGTGGTCACTTGGAATTTTTTGCAACTTAAAAGCTGGGTTGTTTATGTTTTTTCATATAACCGATCCCTTCTTCAGTCTGAAAGCCTTTTGTCTTCTTACATTATCTTCCTATAGAATGAGATCAAGGCAGATCCAGATCAAACCATTACTGCCTTTCTAAAAATCAGTCATTTCTGGGCATTTAGTATTTTTATAGTTCCTGTCTTGTAAAGGACACTCTCAGCTGATCTCTGGTGTGGCTTTCTGTTGGTTTTGATGTGGTAATAGAACTGACAATAACTTCCTGCAGGTGAAACCTTTGCTTTGCAGTTTCTGCTATTTGAGTGCTGCCTTCTGCACCAACACTGTGTCTGGTTCAATGTCTGATTCTGACAGAAATGTATATTTTTTTTCTGGTCTCTGTATTTTTCTTAGCTACCCTTCTGCTTATGTGTTTAGGTCATAAAGCATTTGATGACTCAGCTTGTTTGAAATGTGCAGTTCTTTGTGGTGCAAGTAGGAAGAGACCTAAGCAAAATAGTTGAATTTGACAGATTGTAGGCAGCAGGGCTCTTCCTGTGCTTCATAAAATCTGCTAGAATGCGTGGATTGTGAGAGGAAATGGCATCTAGTGTCTTCTCACCATATATGGGACTGGAGAAGTATTTATATTGTCACTTAGGGCTAAGATGGATTTATTCCCAGTTCATTCCAGTTCTTGTGGCTCAGCTCTAGTTTTTTCACACCTACTCATAACGTTCACAGACTTGCACAATCACACACAAATTTGACAATCTGCATGAAAAATTAACAGTAGATTTTTAGATCATTCATTATGTTATTTAGTGCTTTAGGGAATGTGGTACTGTGAATTTGTTATGCAGGAAGAGCATCTTACCAAGCAGGTGCCCTTGCCATGTTCAGCAAATGATACTTCTACGTTTTCCCTGGCAGGTGGTCTCAGAGCTACAAGTGTTCAGTGCATCTGGCCCTAGTGCTTGGGGACTGCATCAGCATAAAGACTGCCATTTCTAATTACTGCCAAATTAGAAAATGCAGTGGGAGGATCCTTTTAGGCCTGACTTCTTCCGAGTCATGTGCTAGTCCTGAGCTGTAGCAACGTCTAATTAGCTGGTGGGTGTTGTTCTCGGCAAGGGTCCTTTCATATGACCTTTAGAAAACATGTCTGACTCATCTTTAGGTATTCTTGCTAGACTATTCTCATCTAAAGAAAACATGGCAGGAAGATAAAGAATTAGGACTATAAAACACCCAGATAAGGAGACAAAATGATAGCAAGTAAATCATCAGACAGGTAGGATAATATGAAGAGAGTGCTTCACAGTCATTATCAATCTTAATGTTAAAAGCCCTTAAGCCAAAGGTTTAAAAGGCACATCCAAACATTAGACCATAATCTCCAGTGTAAGAAGGTCCTGGAAGACATTATGAGGTCTTGAGAACCACTGTCCTTGTCCATCATGGCTGGGCTGCTCAGTGCTTGTGAATATATAGATAGGAAAGAATGACTGTAAAAGAATGCGTAAGTTAAAACCATGAGAGAAGGACAGTGACTGAGTGAAATTAATTTTGACTGAAATAAAATTATCTTTCTTTATTTTATGGTCTCTCACCAAGTTTAGTCATAATACTTGTGTGTACCAGTGCCATCGGTTAGATTCAAAAACACATAACCAATTTTATATTGTGTTAGTGATATTATAACATTTAGAGGAGGTAGGAGAAGAGGCTCATAATATTTTGATATTGAGTATGTGTAATTCAAAACTTAAGAATGAAGAAGCAGGAGGTCAGCATTATTGCTCCTTTCCCTGATATGTGAGTAGGTAGGTAAGGAGTCCCTGTCGTCACTAATTCAATATTAAAAATGTATATTCTGTTGAGAAGTGTCTGCTTTTATTAACAGCAGGTAGAATTGCCAAGCTCATTTTTCAGGGGAAGCAATGCTGCTACTGGCACTGAATGTATTCCTCAACATTTCCTAAAGTGCATTGTTATGTACATTGTTTGTGTAGCATTTATTCCCACTGTTTTCTATGTTTCTCTAGGTGATTGTGGTGTTACACTGTACTGTTGAATCCACAGTTCTCAGTTTGCTTTTGGGTCAAGCAAGTGAAGTGCATCATTCAGCCAGAGCCACAGAGCCCTGCTTAGCATTTGTTGAGGCTCTAAGTTGGAGTTATTTCTGGGAAGAAAAGGAGACATTCCTGCATTCACACACTGAAGCAACAAATGAGAAACGGGATCATGAACTGAGAAACACAAGGGGTTTATATCTAAACCTCTGTCTGGATGCATTTTCTTTGGGGAAATGTGCTCGGGGGAAATGCTGATGCTGGTGCATTTCCCCTGAGCACAGTGGGAAGGACACTGCTGTGTTGCTCAGCACTGGCTTTATGAAGTGCCATGTGCTCTTTACAATGTCACGGACCCCTCTGTGCCAATGGGAATTTTGCCTGCTATGAGCCATTAATACTGAGGTCACCATCTGCTTCTTTCTGCTTCTGGGTGCAGACAAGGACTGTCTTTTTTCACATGCAGTGGATCTGCAGCCAATGTTTGGGTTTTAATATCTTTAGTAAAGGAAGAGAAAGAGCTGCATCAAATGAATAATTATCCTAGAGGCTTGGTGTGCATTAGTTACGCAGGAAAAGCTGTCAGATTGCAATCCTGAAACCAAGAGTGGGAGTTTATAGTATTTGAAAAGGTGGCAGCCCAGACTCTTCTTCTGTGTTACCACTCTGTGAATGTGCTGATGTGGTTTTACACATGGAAGTAATGCTCTCAAAATTTTAGTCCTGGCACTCATGTAGTATCTTCTACAATGCAAGACATAATTCTGCTTTCAGATACAAAAATATTTTTCTCTATATGGTCATTTGCAATCTTCTTGCAGAGTTTAAAACAACCATTTTTATTTTCTAATGTTGCATCTTATTTGTGCAGGAACACTAATTAAAAAAGATACAGAGGATACAGAGCCGTAGAGAATGAGCTTGTCTGAGTCAAAATGTCAGTGATGGTCATCAGCTTGGAGAGACATGCAGTCTCCATTAAAGTATCGTTAACCTTTGGTTGAATACAGGACCAAAAACTCTCAAAATGGATATTAACTGGGAGTTTGCAGAATGAAATGCTGGAAAGATGAATAAAGAACCAACCCAGTGCATTGATCAAGCTAATTTTCAGGGCATTTAGCAGAACTGATGTTGCCAGGGAATAATGGGCACTTTTACTGGTAAACTGAGCACTTTTAGTATAGGTGATAAGACATAGTGAACATGCAGGTTCCTCATACAGTTTTTCTTACCACTTTTCAGACTAAACTGGCAGTGTAACTTCTTCCTTCTATATTGTAATGCAATGTTTAAGTTTGAGCACTGCTTTGAGATACATTTTGCATGAAAGATGTTTCACAGAATAACATTGCTGTATTTTTACAGTGTCAGCTACAAGAAGCAAATGGACACACAGGAGATATATCACAGAGGTTGTTTGAGGTGAGAGCTGAATAAGGTAGATAGCAGATCCAGTGTTCAGTCACTTGAATGGAAAGAACACTCAATGCCCGGGACAAAAACTGCGGAAGTGTGTTTTTGTTTGAGTGCTGTGAGTTGCACTCCCAGTGTTAACCTAATCTTTCCTACTGCAGTTTCTGCTTGTTTAAAGAACCGTCTAGTTGAAGTTTTAATGTGTCCCCTACTCCTTTTCAGAAGAATGTTTATTGACTCATTATAGGAATTTTACAAGTAAAAGCAATGTTGGGGATTATTTGCTTTTTTCATCATGTTCTAAAACTGCCTAAGTGATCAACAAAGAAATTTTGATGCTTCAGCTGACATTTAGCTATTGAATGCTGTTATGAAACAACCAAATATTTTTTCTAATGACTTGTCTGGGAATCCCAGATAAATAAAGCCAGGGATAAATACACTCTTCTACGTAGTCTGTTTGCTTATTTGTTTAGACAGATAAAACAGAGCAGTTTAAAAAACATGCCAAGGGTCCCCCAAATATGACTATTTTTACTGTCTTCCAGATGTTACTTTCATAAATTTAGTATCTGTTCACTGCAGGCTGAGGTCAAGAGAAGGGTTTTTCAGTGATATCAGACAAAGCTGCAGTATGCCTTTTGTGACAACAGAAATTCAGGGTAAGGTGAATGCAGCACAGAATACTAAAGCTCAGTATGTCCCAGTTTTGTGGCTGACCAGAAAGCAGGGCTGTTCCAAAGCAAAGATAGAGCAGTGGGGGTTTCTCCGTGTTTAAAAGTTGGGTTCTTGTTTGTCTGCCAAGTCCCAGCTATCCCCAGGAAGTGGAGCACCATTAGAGACTGTTACAAGTCACCAATACTTGAAACATCCCTATATTGTACTATATTCCTTTCAAATATAGGAACTAACATGCAGATGATGGAAAAATTCAGCCTCTGTTGTATATTCTTACCTGATGTCTTTGAGGAGTCAAGTGATAGCTTTTTCACTCATTGCTATTTTTTATGCTAATTCTGATAGCAGTAGTATTAATATTGTCACTTACATTTTTATATTTCATAGAATCACAGAATAGTGATGTTAGAAGGGACCTCTGAAATCATCTGATCCAACTGCCTACTCAAGCAGATTCATCTAGAGGCAGCTGTTCAAGGACAGTTCCAGGAGACTTTTGAATGTCTCTGGGGATGGTGACTCCACAGCCTGTCTGAGCAAACTGCACCAGTGAGCAGGACCCTCACGGGAAAAAACTGTTTCCGTAAGTTTGGGCAAAATAGCCTGTGTCTCTTTGTGCCCATTGCCTCCTATGCTGCCAAGATGCTTGAAGATGTCAAGTAGTTTTGCCCCAGCATTGGCCACTGGGGTACACCACTGGTTACTGGCCTCAAACTCAACGTGATGCCACTGATCACCCCCCTCCAGCCAGCTTTCAATCCATGTCAGTTCTGCTTCACCTCATTTTGCTTCAGATTTTCTTCATACTGAGGATAGTTTATCACTCAAATCTAAGTGGAGCTGAAGCAATCATATATCAAGAGAAGCAGTTTGGTCTTAATATATTTCATTTTAGATTGTAGTGGTTTCATAATGCAAATGAATGTTCAGATCTGTCACTATCATTTTGTCCAAAATCCTGGTGGAGTTTTCTTTTAGATAACTGCTGGTAGGATATAAAATACTGTTGCTTCATATTTGATTTTCACCCTTCCCCTGACTGTTTCACTACTGCATAGCGTTAAATTTAATTACATTTTCTGTTTGCAGCAGGAATAGAGAAAATACTTGTAGACAACCAAGTTGATATTTGCATTACCACCTGTAGAGATGAGAAAGCTTCAGCTACTCCTCTGTTCTTGGCTTCCCTAGCAGTTCATGCTTGGTATGGACAGTGGATACTTTGAGATGTCCCCAAATCACTGGATTTTGACCATTTAGCAGTTACCAGAAAACAGTTCTCTTCAGTGATGTTGCATTCAGAATAGTGTCCTCTTGCTTATTCCAGAAGTATTGGACTAACTCCTATACTTGTTAGTGGATTGTGGTGTCCTTCATCTGAACTTTAAAGTTTCTGCATCAGTTATCTTGTAATACAGAAGTGTGACTACAAACTTTTTCAAACAAGATCTGAAACCAGCAATGTCCTGTACTTGTGCTTTTCAAATTAGCAGAGACTTAGGATGGAATTCTAGTTGGGTAATTTTCAGTCTGCTAAAATGAATTTTTTTATTTGACATAAGTCATCTCTGAAATAGGAATGTGATTTGGTCTTTGGAGGAGATTAAAGAATAGTTGTGTAGTTTTATTCTGCTCCTAAACCTTTCATTTTCATTGTCCCTTTTATCTGTGTCTTGATGTGACAGATATTGTCAAATACTGAGAGTATTTGACACCTTTTTTCCTGTGAAGTTGCTTTTATTTTTATTTGTTTCCTTTACCCTCAGTGTTTCTGGCCAGAGCACAGAAGAGCTTGCTCGGCATTGCAAGTCACAAAAATTCAAGACTCATCAAAATATCAAAGTAAGTTTTTCAGTGCCCCATCAACCCTTTCAATCCTTTGAATTTTGTCTACAATTTGTGCAGTATCTCAATCACTAGACTGTGCAGGGTGTGTTCTTAAACCTTTTAATGTTGAACAGTCAATGGAAATATGACAATTAACATGACATTACTTATTTTTAAACTAACCTTTTGTCAACAAAAAATGCCTTTGAGCTGCTCATTTAACTTGTTGGTTGTCATGCCCCTAGTCCCAGGGGAAACCGTCCCTGGCTCATTGTGCTGTGCTGTGACATTGACAGCTTTTTGCTGCAGGGAATCTTCACATATTTTCCCCAGGTAAAGAGACAGCAATATGATATAACTTTAGCTGTTTTGGGGAACGGACAGTAAGAAAGGCAAACACAAAAAAAAGTGCAGCTGTGGGGCTCACAGGACTAACAAGTAGCTGTGAGGCACCTATACTCTATTCCTGGCTCTGTCATTGTCTGGTGCTATTGTGAGCCAGTAAATTAACCTTATTCTGTGACTGCAGCACCATTTATTAAGTGGGAATGATAATGCTTAGCACCACAACGGGGCAGTGTAATTCTTTGCTAATTAATATTTATAAAGTGCCAGATTCTCCATAACTATGCACCTTTGCAGTCATTTTCATCTGTGCAAAATGAAGACAAAGTGGCTGAAAAGTGCTGCTGTATTTTATACCCACTCCCTGCCAGTGTGAAGGGTAGAACCAGGATTGCAGCAATGGAGGATCTGTCTGAAGTAATTTTTAAGATACTTTTGCCTGTAGGCATAGACCTACTAATTCAAGAGTGAAGCACCCCTAACACATATATCCACAGTCCCCCTTCTTAGAATATGACACAGAACAAAGTTACTGTGATGTTAGTTATGGTACAAACTTGCAGGACACTACTTCACAGCTTGCTACTTCTGTGCATATTCTTAAATCCTAAGGTAACTTATCTGCCAGTGAAGAAGGATTAAAGCATGTGATTTACTGTGACAGTGTAAAAATTAATACCCTTGCTGAACCTTGCAATAATTCTTTCTTACCATCAGGTATATTGATAAGCTTAGTGATCACATGTATTTTATTTTGCTTCAATATTGTAGCAAGTGTTTTAAGTATGATAAGGAACAAAAGAGTTCAATGAAACAAAAGAATTTAAAACTTTTGGAGCTTGGTCCTTTGCTTGCTTTCTTTGTGTATGAAAGAAGGCTTCAGATGTGAGCATACCAGTAATATTTTCCTTCTGGAGATCTTTCAGTTGTCCCCAACAGGTGAATAGAATCACTGCTCTGTCTCAGTTCCTGGTTAGGCTGCCCAGAAGACTGCAAGACAAACTGTCACCTTAATTAATTGATGAAAATGAACAAAGAAAACAGGTAGCAGAAAAACTATCAGGCTAGCACAGTGAGAAGATAAGGCTGGGGGGGGGGTGTTGTCATTTGGCAAGATCTTTGCAGAATCTTTTTGGCAGGCTGATACTAATCAATGCCTGTTTGCCATGCCTGACCCAGCTTTTCTTGCAGCTAAATATAAAGCTTCTTTTGAAATCTGACTGCATGACATATTCTAGGCTATGAGAAAATGAATAAGGAGTGCCAGTAGTTTTGGAATTAAGAAAAGGAAATGTGTTACTTACTAGATTTTGCATTTACTGTTCTCGTAGGCTGAAGGCAGAAGGTTATTGTAGCTTTATTCCTGCTCAGTTCAGGTTTCATTTGAAAAATTATGGAAATAAGAAATTTTGTTCATTTTCTGTCCACTTGTCCTCAATGCTTTGCTTTGCATAAAGCAGTGGCCAGAATCATGTACGTGTTAATCACAGAATTGCTTTAGTGCATATTCTTATTGCCTCTTTGATTATGGGCCTGTCACCAAGAGCTGAGCTGCTCAGAATACTTTCTGATTAATCATGTTCTCGTCAAACACTTCACTTGTAGAGTATCAGATAATGATCCTCCTCACAGAGAGTTAAAGGTTTTCCAATAAATAGAGACGGTGGCTGTTGAGAACTCCAGACAGTGTGCTATCCAATAATTAAAGTGATGGGAAACTATTCTGTCTGTTCTTGTCTCTAGAAGATTAGCACATTAAAATATTCACTCTGATGATTCCAAGCAAAAAACCAGGGTAAGAGAAACACCAGATGAGGTGATATGAAGTAAGCATAAGCATGATCAGCAAGTATGAATCTATATTAAATGAATGCCCTACCTTGCAGGCTCCATGACAATCCTCCATCTGCTGTTATTGCACAAACAGAAATGTGGGTTTTTTTGGCATCTGTTTGTGTTTGTGTTTGCTTATAGAGAGTGTCATGTAGCTGAAATAGTCCAGCTCATCCTGTCATAAATATGAGGACAAGAGAGACCTTTATCCTGTTCAGTCTGTCTGCTTTAGCCACTGTAATGTGTGCTCTAGTTCCTTGTCCAATCTGTAGCTCAAGAAACAGGATTTTCCCTGGAGAGTCCCCCACAGTCTGACACCATGGATAATAGGCATTTTTTATTGCAGATTGAAATGGACCAGTTAGAAAATAGCTCTTGATATTCTTTAGTACAGAAAGTAAAACAGGTTCCAGAAGGCAAAATCGAATGAATTAGGGAGGCAGGAGGGGAAATCTGCTTTCATGCCTTGTCTGCTACATAAAAATTTTGAAGATTCAAATATTTTTGTTGTATATCCTCCTTAATTTTTACCCTCTGCCAGACTGCAAGACGAAGGGGCATGAAAAATCTGGGGCTGCCCATTTCAGTGATGTGATGATGGATACAGGACGTTATATTTTTATGTACACTACATACATATAATATGTACGTTATAAATGCATATTATATATTGGAAAGACATCAGATCAGTGATTAAAATAGTGACCACTGAAAGGTAAGTCAGTAATCAGTCAATATAAATAATGTCAGTAGCTTGGTAAGGATTTTTTAGGTCTTTAGCAGAGTGAGATTTACCTCATCAAAAGAAAGGGTTTGTCAGGTAACCAAGTTACTGTGGTTTTCCAAGCTACCACATAGTGCCTGGATTTCAGTACTATTTATGAGTTTGCTCTTAGCCCATGGCAATCATTAAGTAAATTCGATTTAGTTTAGTCAGCAATGAAGGAATCTTAAACTGAATCAGATTTCCTCATATTGAGAGCAGAATAAGGGCAAATACACAGTGTGATTCAGATGAGCTGTGGTAACCTGTCAGACCCCAGCAAGGTGACTGTTTGCCTTATTCTTTTTCTGTTCCAAGTTGCAGACCACACAGGGAACAGAGAAGTGGTTTAGTACAATAGCTGATGTAAAGATCCTGCGTATCAGGAGACCTTCATTTAATCTCTGCTTTTCCACTGACTTAAAACATGACGTTGAAAAAATCATTACAGACCCCACACCTGAGCTGCTCCAAAGGCTGGTAGTGCATAATAATTCTCATCTGCTCTTATAAGAAGTTTTTATATCCTCTGATTAAAGGTTGAATTTAAAGGTGTATCCTTCCATAAAGACAAATTAAGTCAGGCTTTGTTATGTATCAGATTTTTATGGATAGGTCCCTTAACAGAGAAAATTCTCTATGTTATCAAATAACTGACTAAACCTAAAATGCTTTTTAATTGTGGCTTAAGTACAGCTGACACCAGATACTCCTTTAATCAAATAAGTGAAAACTGTTAATGAGGGTGAAACTGAGCCCTGTACGTCCAGGTGGTGTGAGACTTACACACTGAGTTAATTCTGTTGAGATTTAATTTTTTGCAGCACAGCGATTTCCTGAAAGGATGGAGAATCATTCCATGTATGTTTCCTTGGCCAGAGCTGAGAGTAACAGGGATGGTAACCTGTTCTCCTCCAGGCATGATGTTAGCTACCCAGTCAGAGTTGAGGATTAAGGTTAGGGTTAGGGTTAAGCCGTGGGCTAGGGTTCAGAAAACCACAAAGCCCAGAGCTCCAGGAACACTGACCATGCCAAAGGCATGCCAAGGGCAGTGTGGCACTGCCTGAACCCTTCTTCCTCCTCTTCTTTTTGCTTGGCCCTTGCCTCAGCCTAAAGCCCAATTTAGGGCTCAACCTAGGGTTAGGATTAGGGTTAGGGTAAGGGTTAAGGCTAGGGTTGGGGTAAGGTTAGGGTTCAGAAAACATCAAAGCCCAGAGCTCCAGGGACACTGGCCATGCCAAAGGCATTCCAAATGGAGTGCGGCACAACCCCAACCTTGCTCCCTCCTCTTGTTTTTGCTTGGCCCTTGCCTCAGCCTAATGCCCGATTTAGGGCTCCACCTTGGGTTAAGGTTACACCTAGGGTTAGGGTTCAGAAAACCACAAAGTCCAGAGCTCCAGGGACACTGACCATGCCAAAGGCTTGCCAAGGGGAGCACGGCCCTGCACCAGTCTTTCTCCCTCCTCTTGTTTCTGCTTGGAACTCACCTCAACCCTATGCCCGATTTAGGGCTCAACCTAGGTTTAGGGTTCGGGTTAGCGTTAAGCCTAGGCTTAGGGTTTAGAAAACATCAAATCCCAGAGCTCCAGGGACACTGACCATGCCAAAGGCATTCCAAAGGGAGTGCGGCACTGCCCCAACCTTGCTCCCTCCTCTTCTTTCTGCTTGGCACTCATCTCTACCCTATGCCCAATTTAGGGCTCAACCTAGGGCTAGGCTTAGGGTTAGGGTTAAGGTTAAGCCTAGGGTTAGGGTTCAGAAAACATCAAATCCCAGAGCTCCAGGGACACTGGCCATGCCAAAGGCATGCCAAGGGGAGCGCGACACTGCCCCAACTGCTCTCCCTCCTCTTCTTTATGCCTCCATCTCGCCGTCGGCCAATGCATGGTATCTGGCTCTTCCAAGGGTTAGGGGGAGATTACTTCATGCTAATCTGGGATGCAGCAGACATGCTTCTCTCTCATCCTTTTTGGGGGAGGTCGAAATCATGCCTGTGAGTTGTTTCTTTTCTCACAGGGTATATACAGGGAAATCTGGCCTGTTTCTTTAAATGTACATCCTCCAGCATGTTTTCCTGAGGGAAAGAAGGCTGCAGATCTTTGCCTGGCAGTCTGAGCAGAAAATGGTAGTTTTGTGATAAGTAAGTTTCCTGTTCTTCTGGCGGTGGTTGCATTGTCCTAGGATGATTGCTAAAAACCCTGTGACTTCTGCACTGGTGAAATGAAGTGAGATCTTCTTGTGCATGTGGTCTGTTGGCCCTGGATTTTCTCTGGTACAGTTAGCACAGTCCCTGAGCACCTCCACAGGTAGGGACAGAGACTTGGAACACAGTCCAGTGTAGAACTAGGAAAGAGAGTGGGTTAGATGCATTGGTGGGATAACATTGTCATCTGAAATGGAAAGAATGGGCAACAAAATGAGATCTCAGGGGCAAAGGTTTAATTTAGAAATTGTAATTGGAAGCAGCATTAATTGAAACAAGTCATATGTTTTCTCTTAAATATTCCCAAATTTCAATCCAATTTTTGTATTTTGGAATTTAGCGTTTAAATTATACTAAGACATTTTAATCCATTTTGTGACAATTCATTGAAGTCTTTATATGTACTTAAGTTTAATCTGAACCTCAGCAAAATCATCACTTAGCAAGTTTCTGCAGTCTGCCCATATCTGTAGAAATGAGGAAAATATTATTTCAGCTGCTACATTTGAGGTAAGAATGGACTAAGCAAATTTCCCAGACTTTAGGAAATAAAGAGAATTAAGAATCGGAGGTAGAACTAGATTAGTTCCTGCAAGCCTCATTAGTTCCTACAATCCTCATTCAGCTTGTTACTGTGTCTCTCAGCATTCCACAATGAGCTGCTTCAGGGAGTTAAACTCATTAGGAAAAAATCAAAGAGTTCGGATTTCCTCTTCAGAATATAACTATTTTACAAACAGAGGATTGAGTGATCGGTGCTGGCAAGTGGGAGAGAACATGAGTGAGGGTGGAGGAGGCCCAGTTCCTCTCAGCAGTAATGCTGAATTTGGGTTCCTCAGTCAAATCATAGAACCACCAGTAGCCAAATGAAGTTACTGCAGTTTTATTCACTGAAGGCAAAGTAAGAAGTATTTCAAGCCAAATGCACACTAGTGAAGGAAATAATTCTGAAGTGTTGTTCCCTTTGATGAGTTTTCTAGATAAGAATTACACTTACGCCAAAATATTGTCATCAAGTCTTTGTTTTAATTTGCCTTTGAATTGAGTCATTATGTCATAAAGTTCTGTGTTCATGGTTCAGCTTTTACACTGATTTTTTTTCATACATTGTTAAAAAAGGTATTATTAGAAACATTCTAGTGAAACAGAACATTTATTAAAAAGGCTGCTTCAGGATAGAATGAGGTTTGAAGGGACACAGTGTTGCCTGAGGGGGTGGGAGAAGGCTGTACCATCACAGCTCTGTGGGTAACAGCCCAGTGTCCCTCTTTGGGCTGAGAGGGTTCCCCTATACACTCACTCCTCTTGTTGGAGGGGCTCTGCCTCTGTGTAGACCCTGTCCCTTGCAGCAGCCCCCTGATATCCACACTGGTGAGAAAACACCTCTGAATTCATGTACATAGACCCCACATGGGAATTTCATACTTACAATTATACAAAAATCATTAGAACAAAAATGACTAATCAGAAGGGACAGTCTGACAGTTAGAATCTTTCCAGATCACAGCAAAAAGGCAAACAATCATCCAATGTTCTAGAAATATTAAATAGTTTTTTTATTTTTAAAATTTTAGTGGTTTCATATTTTAATTAATTTTATACTTATAAACTGGTAATTTGTTCTTGAAAGTAGTGTTATGTTTCCCTTGTGGTTATGCAAATGATATCCTTATTGATAATAGCAGTTGAATAAACCTGATGATTCATAATTGTTATTCTAACTCATGAAAGGAAAATGATAAGGGGAATGATAATTGCTGTACCTTAATTTTAAATCAAAAAGTCTAGGGAGTGCTACAGATTAGTACTTCATTCTAGCAGAAAGCTTTGAGATATTTTATTTGGGTCTCAAAAGGTGATTAAAGTCTTGCAGTTTCCTTTAAGGAAGAATTTTAATAGTATAGCAAATATCCTTTGCTATCACGTTCTGCATTTTTCCGATGTATGAATGCAGCATAAAAATCAGTAAACATTGTATTTAAAATGAAATTTCATGTGTGTATTCCTTTAGGCATCTGCTTCAAGATTTTCTTCTGCACCTGACCATGAAGTTCTGGTTTTGCTATGGTACCTGGTTTTCCTGGGTGGAAAATTGTTCACATTTCCTCTTCTAAAAATGCTTCAGGAGCATAATAGTCCTGAAAGTGGTACTGGGCATTTCAAGCTTAATGTTCCATCTCAGGGGAGATGAAGAAATCATGCAATGCTATGTTGATAGCAAGATATTAGTATGATGCCAAGGCTGGAAAATAATTATCACCTTTAACTCTGTTGCATCTTGCATGTAGATTTCTTAATGCATCTGAGAGCATTTAAGTCAATGTTGCTTGTATAGGAATCCCAGATGAAAAGAAACTTGAAGTTCTAAATCCTCTTCATATTCACTTTATTCACTTTCTCCTCTTCGTATCTTTTTTTTTCCCTTTGGATTCTCTAGTCACTTGAATAAATGAGTGGCTACATTTTTTTTCATTTAATTATTCATTCTTGTAACGTATGGCATGTTAGGGAACACATGGTCAGCAATTCACTGCAACAAGAGCAGGGGCAATCTGAACTTCTGAACTGGGAAGGCAGCAGAAGGGTTGTAGACCTTGCTGCTTTTGTAGCGGTGGGAGGATGGAGGCAGATGGCTACACCGTGTTGACTTTTTTACTGGAGCATCCCAGTGTCTGTTTCTCTGTGCAGCAGAGAATTTCTGTGTTGAATGTTTTCCAGATTGCACAGAAGCAGAGATAACAAAATTTCAGTCAGGATGACCTGGTAGGAAAAGCACAGGGTGGGGAAATCAGAATGTATGAGTGCTGTTCCTTACTCTGTTACAGACACCTTAAATAACCTTCAACAAACCCATGAGTATTCTTTAGTATTTCTCCTTGTGTGATGCCTAATCCAGAAAGAAAATATGAGATTTATTCTATTTGTCTTTGCCAACACTAGGTTCCTCTTGAAAAGGAGGTATTATAGCAATGCAAAATATTAATTCTTTGACATTTTTAAAAACTAAAGACAATGGTAATATTTCTTTTTTGTGGTAGCATTATGCGTGCAAAATTAGATTGGTAGCAATGGATGAATCCGTACCAAACTCATCAGATCTGAGTCAGCAACTTAAAATAAGATTTAATTTCCTATTTCTAGTACTCTGGATTCACTTTTATGGAGAGAAATTGATTGAGAATTTATTGAACAATACTGCAAGGAAAAATCTTTTCTTTTTTCAGTGATGAACCTTTTCTATTCTGGAAATGTAACCAACTTTGCATTTTATTTTCAATAGAAGCATCAACGAAGCTTGAATAATCCATACTTCTCTAGCCTGCATCTGATTAAAAATGATCAATTTACTGGACCATTTTCCTATCTACTGTTTAATCAGTAATTGGTTTCAAGTTAAAAAAATACTTCTGTCTAAAAAACCACATTAGTCTTCTAGTGTCTGATGGGAGATGAATACTGAGGTTGCATATGCATAGAAACCTAATTCTCTCATTTCTGTTATTCTGCAGCCATCTCTTTTTCGTAGAAAACATCCTTCAGAGTCATTCACAAAGGAAAAAATCCATATATTGTATAGCAGTTGGGGGGGAAGAAATGATAACCTGATATACTTAGCACCCTAACTGTAGTGTCTTCCCAGGCTTCTCTGGACAGACAGGCCTTTACTAAAAGCACACAAAAACCCAAGAAGTTCCCCTTTTACTGTCTCATGTTTGCCATATTCATAGACTTCAAAGGAGATTGGCCTGGTCACAGCATCTGCAGTGATGGATCTGAGTAGCCCTGGCTCTTAAAGCATTAGTGGTCTGTGATGAGCAGCACAGCACAGTTATGAAGGATGGATGGCTGATGATTTTGGTGAAGCTCTGTAAGCATTTGCTGTTTATCTCTTTTTAGTGTATCCGCTCGTCCATTTTTATCACTGATACAGATGTGTTGATGGTCTGCATTTTCTGTAAGAGTAGATGTGTAATATTATAAATTATTCATTACACCTGTGTGTTTCAATCAGAAGAGGAGACAACAAACAGCAAGAAAAACAGTAATAAGGGCAATGAAAGCTGTATTAAAGTCCATTCTTGTTAAGGTACTGGAAGACATAAGAGATTGTTCCAAGTTGCCCACACATATTCTGCTTATTTTTATTAGGAAAAAAGCCCTTCCCATTAAGCAGTGCATGTCATTGATCCCTTGTGGAGCAACTTGAGGATTGAACAGAATTGACACTTTATGAATGGGACAGAGCTACACAAATGTTCCATGTCACCACTCATATTTTGTTCACTTCTAAATCTTGCTGAATAAACCCATTCCTCCAGCCAAAATATTATCTTTATTTAGTTTTGGCAGGAGTGATTTATATCAATTAGGGGCTTACGTATTTGCAAAATATGTTTTAAATATATATATATATAAGTAACATTGATTTATTAGGGTTTTTTATGCTTTAATACCAGGTTAAAAAAATCTTGGCTATGTTCAAGTAAGCATCTTAATTCAGGGATCATGTTCTGTCTCTGATCCTATGACTGTCATTGCTAATGCTTATATTAACATACTCATATATCATGAGGTTACAGTCAGATCATACAATAATCTCTGTCTTTCCTTGTTAACTTTCATAATACAAAGTTATTAACTCCAGAATTCAAATACTGCAGAATTGGAAAAAGGAGAGAGTTTTGATACCTGAAGCTTCAGTAGAATAATTATACACAAGACTTAATGAAGAAATTAGGAGAAAAAGGACACTTTGTAGTCAAGGATAGATCCATCCTTTTTCTGAACTTGAAACACTGTGGTATTTTACTGGTTTATCAGATAAATTTAGTCTTAGTGCCAAGCCTTGCTTCCCTGGAGTCTTATCAGTAGAATGTATATAAAAGGATTTGGAAACAGAAGTCAGTTAAGTTTATAGTATGACAGGTCTATTTGGGCTGGAAAGAAGCACAGGAGATGTCCAGTCCAACCTCCTTCTCCAGTCAGGGTCAGCTATGGGGTTGGCCTGGGACACTCAGCTGAGCCTTGCAAACCTCAGAGGACGGAGACAGCACAGCCTGTCGGGACAGCCTCTTCTGCTGTTTGGCTGCCTTCATGGAGAAAAAGGTGTTTCCTTATATCCAGCCAGAACTTCTCTTGTTCCAGGATATGCCCATTGTCATCTCAGCATGCAGCACTGTTAAGAGCCTGGCTCTTTCCCCTAACCTCCGATGGGTGTAGACAGGCTGTAGGTCTCCTGAAGTCCCTGCTTCTCCAGCTGAGCAAGAACAGCTTCCTCAGCCTCTCCTCCCAGGACGAGCAGCCCCCAAACATCCTGATGACCCTCTGCTGAACTCGCTCATCATCTTTCCTGGCAGACCAAACCTGGACACAACCCTGTAGATGTGGTCCAACATGTGCATAGCAGAGGCAGTTCATCACTTCCCTTGCTCTGTGCTGCTGCTGCTGCTGCCACAGCCCAGGAAATTGTTGGCTTTCCTTGCTGGCAGCACACACTGTTGAACAGAGTGTCCAGCAAGGCTTCTAGGACCTTGGCAGCGCTGCTGCTCTCCTGCTTGCCAGGAAGTACACTTCAAAGTGTAGATCATGAAATGAAGACATGGAATATTTTATTCTGATTCCCAAGAAAGATATTTTGACATATTTTTGTTCTTTATGTTTTCTTTGAACAATTAAAGCTCAATTACATTGATCTAATTTTGCAAAGGACTAGGATTATGACAGAACTGTACATCATTCTGTCTGCATTTCTTAAATTGGTCATAACTGCTAATCTGTCCTTTTTCTCAGGAAGATCCTAGCAAAAGTTTTAAACAATATTATTCTATTTATTGAATTCAGCTTGATTGGAACGTGTTATGATTCTCATATTTTACTGATATTTTATAGGAGTGGAAAATATAATATGTAAATTGACTGTGCAGGAAGAAAAATGGTCAGAAGAGGAAAAGTGAAGCAAAAATAGTATCTGCCAGACAACCAGCAGTTATTCTTTTGCAATTGACTTGCAAAACAGGAACAGGATTTGTGTGTTTCAATCATACCAGTAAACAAATAAATGAAGCCCTTATGCAGCATTTTATGCAGGATACTGTGGACTTTATAGTTTGTTTTTTTTGCCATTTGTAATGAGAAAGGGCAACAGATTGGAAGAAGGCAGCATTAAACCATAAATTAATGAACTGTAATGTCTTTAAATCCCATTGTGAGCTAATGTTAGATTGTCATTGGTTAAATGCTTTCAAGGACTGATATTAATAACACTCTAAAGAGAGAGATGTCAGCTCCCTAATGGAATGGGGCCATTCAAGCAATATATTTCAAGACTGGTCAGCAAGCTAGCAAGAGCAAAGTGTATGCATGGAGACAAGGGAAAAGGAAGATCAGAGGATCATCACTTAATCCTTCCATCTTAGATTGTCAGAGATGAGAGAATAAATCAGTTTTTCACAAGAACACTTTGTCCTGCTGGGCTTGTGTGATGCTGCAGTTCCAGGAACAAAAGCGACAGAGGAAGATATTTATTACAATACTGCTCTGAAAATGAAATAAAAGAAAGTAAAAAATCCTGCTCCCTAATTACAAAACAGAAGTTGTTAAAAATATCTCTGTGTCTTCCATTGTCACAGTAACATTCATCCCACAGAGGTTTAAAGCTTTTCTTTTCTGTCCTTAAGAATGGGATCCTGTTTCTGCCATGTTCCACTGTAGCTGCTCAAAAAATGGAGATTGGAAATGAAGGAGAAACAAGTCTTTAAATGAAAATGCAGATGTATTGTAGTAGGACAGGATGGAATTTAGCCAGTTCCTGAAATAATAACTAAATTGATTTTTTTTTGAGACATACTAAGGCTATTCTTGAAGGTATATTCTTGAAGACTGCTAGGTCTGTACGGTGTCAGAGGTTGTTGGTTTTTTTTGTTTTTGGTTTTGGTTTTTTTTGTGGAGATGGAAGCCCATTTGGGTCAAAACTGTATGCTCAACAGAGACATACAGCTCATACAGTCTCCTGTGCTATCTTTCTGCTGTTACAATGTTCTCTTGGTCCAGAAACCATTTTCTGTGGGCTACTTTAGCTGTGATAGCAGATGAGACGGGTGTGGGGTCAGACAGTTCGGTACAAGCAGGGTGCTGCACTGAGGAAGCTGCACAATGGGAAAGCCAAGTGGGTGCTGGAGGCTTAAGGATTGCTGGAAGGGTGTGAAGATGGCTTGTATTAATTTCCTATTGAGGGTATGAGGTGGGAGGAGAAGAAGTCTGAGGTGGCAGATGAGTTGATATTTTTATTGAGGGTACTATTAAAACTTTTGCCTAGACTAGTTATAATTCTGGACGTGAAAATTGCTCACATATTTACAGGGCTTGGTGGCGCCTACTCAAGCAGCAACTTGCCATTTGCTATTAGGAAAAGGGGGTCCCTTTGAGAAACAGGAATGGAGAAAATGTTTCTGTTTTAAAATAAAAGCTGTGGAAATTATAGGGTGGGTGATCCAGGGATAACCAAAGCTGTGCAAGGATGTAATTGCTGTCTCTTAAGAGCACCGTACTTTTTAAAAAAACTAGACCAAACCAAACCAAATAAAATCAATGTTTTTCATAACGTGTGGGTTTCATCTTAACCTAGGAACATACAGCAGTGTACAGGTCATTAAAGGGTTGTATTTTTAATTTTTGGAAAACAAGATCAACAGATCATGATGTGCTGGTGGGCAGGTAAAGAGATTTAGAGTCTGCATAAGAAAGTTGGGAGATGTAGATACATCCTTTGGAACCTTTTGTCTGTGTGCCAAGGAGCAGTCCCTCCTCTAGTACACAGCGTGACTAATGGCTTTAGTTATGATTTTAATGTCACATCCTAATATATGGGGTTGATTGCAAAATTATTCTGCCATTTTTGTACCAACTGTACATTGGTATGGTACAGATTTCTTCAAATAATCTCCTGTGTGTCCACAGTGATCTATTCTAAACCAAATAGTAAACTCACAATGGCCAAAAAGGTAATAACATGAATACCCAGAAGGGTCTTGTTCCCATTAAACTTCTGAGAGAGATGGGTTTGCCTTTTAAAGGATTTTATTGGTTAAATGTAATCACACAAAATAGTTGAGCCCTCACAAATTTTTTAGAAGATCATACTGTGACCCATAAAAGGAATGTATTAATCTTTAGCTTTATTAGCTTTTACATGAAAGACTGTCATTTTCTGTTACAAAGAGGCACTTTTATTAGTTGTCTGAAAGCAACGGAATAGTGAATTTTTACTTTTGGTTTAACAAAAATGATACTGTATACTTTTGACAAAATATTTCTTGGGAAATGCGCATTTGGAAAAAAGAGAGGGTGGGGGGCTGTTGAGAGCACAAATGTATACACTGAGACTGGTGATAGGAGATCACATGGGAACCTAAGAGATTCTGACAGATTTTCTCTTTTAATGGTATTCTTGTTTGAGAAAATCCTGGGTAAGAACTGCTGCAAGCTTGCACTTCTTGCACCTGTCTATTCTGTGTGAAGCAAAAAGTTCAACAGTTCAGGTATTCCTGAATGTAGTTTGCTTGGATTTCCATCATGGAGAGAGAGCTGTGCTTGATCATGGTGACAGCAGAAGCCCTCAACAACACTGTGCCAGGCATGAGTGCAGAAGGTGGTACGTGGCTGTCATAGGCAAAAGAAAAAGAAGACAATATGGATTAAAATAGTTTTTAGGCACTTCTGAGGATGTTTTGCACAACACTTCAAAAAGTTTAAAAATCAGTAGTGGTCCACATACTCATTTGGAAGCCATCACTTCAGACACGATCACAAGGGCTCGTGAGGCAGGGATTGTCATCCGCATCTTCTGCCCATGTGTGCAGTGAGGACTCCAGTCCCTTTTTGGAAAGACAGAGAGCAGAAACTGTGTACATGTCTGGCTGCTGGCACAACTTTGGGACTGACAGGAACGGTTTCTATTTTTCCTTCCCCTTATGGACTATCAGGGGACCAGTGAAGAAAAGCAGTTATTTCTGTTTCCCATGCTTCAATTTTCTTTGTGTACAGAGGAAAAATAAAACAGAAAGAAAATCAAAAGAGAGTGTGCTGAATAGGAAAAGAAAGCAAAGCTGAGTAACAAGGAAGATCAATTATCAGTTGATGAGCGTGAATATTGAAATATACGTCCATCCCTAAAAGACACAATCTGTGGTGGCTACCCCATACTTTACCCTTAGCAAGTGTGAGAAATTGCTTGTATTTACTAAGATTCCTTTCATCCTGTCTGCAGGAACTCTTCAACTCCATGTCTGCCCATCCCTAAACTGTAAATTCAACTCCCAGATCGAAATCTGTCCTCTTCTACATTTCTTCAGTCCTGTTATTTCCTTACCAGTGTTGGTTGTAATTTTTCTGTTCCCTGGCCTTGCTGTGCAGAGTGATGTCTGTGTTTTCTATATCTGGCCTAGACTGTGCAGAAGAAAGGCTGTGTCCCCCTCACAGGTGTGTCCCCCTCACAGGTGTGTCCCCATCACTCATCCAAGGGGAGAGGGCAGGCTTGAGGTAGAACTGCCCTCATCTGCTGCACCTCTCTGCTTTCCTCCAGCCCTTGCTCCTGGGAGAACAATATGACTCCAAAGAAGAGCTCTTTTCCCCCATTTGCAAAGGACACTTAGTCAGAAGTGTCTTCCCAAAGGGAAACTGGAATTACTGGGAGGACTGTAGAGCTGCTCAGCCAGCTGCAACCACGGTGGCGTGACTCAGAACAGCACAGGCAATGCTGTAATGGGCAAGATGCTGCCAACTGTTACTTCATCTGCCTTGAGAGTTTGGGAGTAAAGAAACGAGGAAAAGAAAGGAAAGTGCAGCCAAAAGGCACTTAAATATCATTAGAGTTATGTAAATCAGGCGAGTTAAAAAGACAGAACCTAAGTGTTATTTCCCTCCAGGGGAGTTCTGGGGATAACTGAAAGGGGGGAGCAGTGTCTTGAAGAAAGATGAATTGACAGTTTTTCTACATGAGATTTTTTTGGGTAAACAGAATATAACCTTATATTGATGTCTTATTTTGCTAGACTGATAAATACAAATGCAAAATTTAATCCTTTAAGAATAGAGTTTATCAAAAGGTTTATACCTGGCTTTAACATTTTAACTGCGCTGGGTGTTGATGCATGAAACAGAAATAATTACTTTTTTTTTTTTGTTGCTCTCCCAAACTGATTAAAATAGTTTATTTTTAACTGTACATTACTTACCTTATTTTGGGTTATACATAAGAAATTTAAAGCTCAGAGCAGATAGTAAAAACATGGCTATAAAAGACCATGAAAGATATGTATTTCCATGGTGAGGAGTCTTTACAGCTATGACTTTAACTATTGAAAAGATATTCCCTACAAATATGTCTGTTAGCTAGGATAATGTTCAGCAGGGGTGCAGAAGGCCGGAGCAAAGCATCCTGCTCTGCACAGCTCTGCTGTAATGGGTGTGTGTGACTGATGAGAGCCATCAGTTCTGCTCTGTGGTTGCCCTTCAAGGGAGTTTGGCTCAGGTCAAGATGGGGCGACTCTATTTATAATTGCATGTCTCTAAATGTCCCAGATCTTTGCACAGAGGTTCAAAATTAGGAGGAATTGAGTTGTGGTAACCAGGAAAGTGTGGACAGATTACTAAAGAATTCTCTTCTCCAAGTGGCAAAGGACACGCAGCAGCACTTGTGAAACTAGGTCGGTATTTCCTATGTTACAGATTTCAGCTTATGCCTCTTCCCATTCACTGTATGGGCAAACAAAACTCTTCTCTGAGTTACAGTGCTAAGGATGGAGATATTAACGTGTGGGGACATGACTTTCTACGTGTAGCCAGCTTACCAGAGCAATGCCACCTGCAAAGAGAGAGGCTTGCTGTAATCAGAGCTCTCTGCAGTGGGCAGAGAAGGAGCAGATGAAGAGGCGGGGAGTTGATGTAAGAGCTGAGGAGCATCCAGCCAGGGGCAGTGCTGGAATTTATGGAGAATAAGAGCGTGCACAGAGGATTCAACAGCTAACAGAACATAGACAAAGCCTGGACCCAGTACACAAAGCATTTTTGGTTGGAACTGCCAGTACATCTGCACTGCAAAATACTGGCCCACAGAAATAACTAAGAAAGCTGTCTGTGGCTGCAGAGAATTCTGCCTGGGATTGCTTTGCTTCTCAGGAGCACTTTGCAGACTGCCTTGTGCACCTAAGCCTCCTAACATAAAGCTTCACCTTACATTCTCCTGAGTGTCGTGGTCATATCCTTATTCACAAAGCAAAGAGGTCAAGACTAATGAAGGGTATGGATGACTGAAAAATCTGAGCATTTGTTAGATAGTGGCTTTAGCATAATTTATGGGCACATCCCTGGCTCTTCAAATCAAAGTAAAATGAGGGATTCAGAAACTATTCCTAATAAAGAGGACTATCTGATAGTAAATGAGGTTGTCTTAACAATGTATCATGGCACTGAAAATGTGCAAATGTTTCTGCCATCATGAGGAGATTTGAGATTTCAGATCCTGTGAGAAGTGATGTGCTACCATAGCTAGTCCAGGGCTTTTGGGGATTTTTGTCAGCGCCACGGTATAGAGCTCTAGGTGTACAGTTAAAGATTAAAGACTGGACAGAGATTTCTGGATTTGTCTGAATAGGAAGAGCATCAAGTGAGACTGTAGTCACTGCAGTTCCTGAGAGAGGACTCTTTTTGGAATAAGCTCTTTGGTTGTGTTTTAGCAGCTAGTTCACCTGAACAGTGAATGGAATCTCCAGTGCAACTTATGTGAAAGCTTAAGAACAAGAGCTTGGAGGCATGCAAGCCTACTTGCTCTTTTGGAAGTAAAATTTTCTCCTCCAGTGTTGCCCACTGAAACTGCTCAAAGTTGGATTTCTCAGCTTTTTTTGCAGGAAGAGAATAATCAAATCCTGAAAGACTTAAATTTGTGAAATCTCTTGAAATTACTAAATGTGCTACATATGAAGAAAAAAATGCCTGAATGCTGAAAGTTTTAATGACCCGTGAAAGGATTTTTTGCTTTGTGTCATGTCATGGATATTGTGTACACCCCACAGTGTCCTTGAGAATATTCTGCTCTGGGGACAGCAGTAATGTGACACTGGGGTTGTAAATTATGCACCAGGATTAGCCTGTCTGCTTCGCCCACTGACTCTGAGAGACTCTGCTTGAGAACACATATTAAACTCCAGGTATTTCAACACAAATGGTTGTTCCTGATTTTTTGTGAAGTTGCATGAGGCTCTCACAGCTGCTTGACTCACCAGTAGGACAAAATCCATGGCAGGGAGAAACATGTGGCTCTGCATAGAGGAGGGAGAAGATACTGTGTTTCAAGGGCAGAAAAAGAGACTCAACAGAAAAACTGCTGTGTTTCAGCCTTATGGTAAGAGGCTGCTTTGATGATATTGCAGCAAGACTCTACTTTTCAGAAGTGTCTGGCAGATGTGAGCCATAGGAATCTGCACAGGTACCTGCTAATTGGGCCACTCCACTTGAGAGGCTTTTGAAATGAGTCATAGGTGTAACCAAGTTGTAGGTTCATAACACTGTTTTATTCATAACTCTTTGCTGAGAGATACAGAAGTGAATTGTGCTTTTAGATGTACAGGAGGGAAGATGAGCAATAGGCTACACTTTTTAGAAACCTGACAGTTGTACTGAAAAGATACAAAATGATTCCCAGGTCAGCAGAACCTCACCTGCAGAGCTGCAGGGCTGAAGAGGTCAGCAGTGATGGGGTGACCACAGCCTTCCCCTCAAACAGGCAAGAAATGGGTAACCTAGTCAGTCTGGACTCCGCAAAAGTTAGGAAATAAGAGCAGCTGCTGCTCACAGAATCAAAGTGTAGGCAAGGACTTCCATCCGATGGTGAGTTCAGGACTCAGTCAGGTCTCACAGAGCCTGACACACAGTGGGGAAGGAATCATGTGGCTTGAACCAGAAGCAGCCATCCCATAGGCTCAGTGATTTCTCTGTTTCTGTTGTGTGGATCCTTGTGCTCTCCAGCACAGTGCGGGTCCTGTTGAGTTCCTGCAGGCTTTGTGGATAGACATTTTCTGCTCTGAAAAGGGAGCAGGACACTTTGAAAACCAAGGAGGGCATACTGTATGCTGTTCTACCTTAACGGTAGTGCTCCTGCCTTGGAGTGCTATCTTACAAAGTCCTCCAGGTGAGGAACTTGGGAGATGCTCATGCTCTCTGTGGTTCAAAAAAACCCTGGATCACAGGGCTGCTATCCCCAGGGCAGCAGCAAATGTCAGGCTTAGGTGCACAGGTCTGATTTCCTGTTCCCAGGTGCTACAGATGATCAGCCTCTGCACAATTTGTGTAAAACAGTTACCCTGCTCTAGGAGAATTTCATGGCCTCTGCCAAAATGGCAAGGTTTATCCAGACTGGGGAATCTGAATGTATGTCGCAATCCCAGGAAAATGAGCAGCTCAGTCACCGTGCGGAGGTGCTGTGTACCATCCTTTAAACCCACTGACCTTGGCTATATTCACATGAGATGAAGCTGCCTGCAAGTGTGGGGAATTTGCCTTTGAAAGCAGTGAAAAATAATGGAGAGCTGGTCCCTCAAAACCGTGCCTCATCTCCATTTCCACTTTTTTTTAAGTGGCCAACACTTAATGAGGCCTCAGAAACTTTTGTATAATTCTTATTGGTACTTGAGGACCTAAAACAAGTCCTGACTATGTGTTCCCAGTTTTATTCTATGTTTGGTCAGCTTTTTAAGTTTTCTTGCTGAGAATAACCATCAGTTCCTTGATTTTTCTTTGATTTTTTTTTTTAATCTGTCATCTTTACAGTACTCTGTAAGAACACTGACCTCATGGCACTGCCTTTCTGTCTTCAGCTCAAGCTGGAATATGCAATTTGCATAAGGCAAGTAAAAACCATTGCATGCTCTGTTTAGAAATCTTGGTCAGAGAGCAGAACGGTATAACACAGGAAGAGACTGCAGATGAAAACATGTATCCCAGAAAAATCATTAAAAACAAAAGCAATATATATTTAAATTTCAAGAAACTCTCCTCTAGGGACCCTGGAAACACAAATGCACAAATAGTCTCAGATCAGTATCAGGAAAACAAATACATAGCATATATCTTGTGGAGACAAGGAGAAGACAGATTCAAGGTGCACAATGCACCTGGAGTAGGGGGTGAGGAGGGTTATAGTCAACCTTCAGGTGCAAAGAATAAAGCCGCCTCTCCCAGCAGGTGACCAGCTACCCATAAACCAAGTGACAATGAGAACCTGCCTTCTCTAGCCATGTCTGATGGGGACCTCACATTGCCTACACCTGCTTCTCATGCACCTTATGTGCATTTCTCTGTCTTCTTCAGTTCCAGACATGGGTGATCTGTTAGCATGATGAAGTTAAGTACCTCATCTGATCATGCAGCAGCTGTAACTTAAGGAAGTGCTGGGCAGTGTTTGAAGTATGGTGTTTGTTTACTGTTTATATGTTTTGCAGATAGAGACTGTGTCTGTCAGCATATTCCTCTAATGAAAGTTTCCTTTCCCTTGATCCTGTGAGTGCCTTGAGGTGCTCTGTCTCCTGGGACAGGCACTTGTATGGTGATGTGACTGAAGTAGGAGTGCTAGCTCTGAACTCTTTTCTCTCTTTTAGATGCTAAGAATTTGCCAATGTGGTGTGGCTGTTTTACACAGCTGCTGTGATGCATAATCCTGTTTTAAGCTACTATCTTGTGGCTGCTTTGCATTACAGGAAGGCACTAAGCCATTGAATTTCTTTTTGGGCAGACCTGATATGTCAGTCCTGGTGAACAGACGTTTCCTGGGTCATGTTGCATTCATCTGACCTGGAATTCAAAGGCTTGTCTTTGAAGACAACTGTTTCTACCTTGGTCAAGGGGAAGTTTAGATTTGGTATGGAAACAAGGCATATAAGAAATCATGAGAGAACCAGAAATCCTGGCTCTGTTTAGGCTCAGCTGGAAATTAAATACTGCCTTCAGCAGGGCCTGAGAGTGAACCTGATTCACTGCTTAATTACTCCGAAAGGCAAGCTTAGGGTTTCAAGTCTATTTTTTACCTTGCTTTATGTCTTTATTCCTCCTTCCACCTGCTTTTTGCAATTTATTTCCTTAATAAAGCAGTTCTATCTGTATTTTTCTTCTGCTTATACCTACCCCTAATTTTAGGCATAGGCAAGATGGAGTGTGGCTGCCTAGTTGGCTCTATGCCAGTGTTACACCTGGCAGGCACTTCCTGCTGCCAGGAGACTTGTTGGGATATGGAGGCTGATAGCAACTGTTGGCTGAGGAAAAAAGGTAATGAAAAATCAATGGAAGAAAAATTTCTCCTTTCAAATGTTTAACTCTGCTTTACATCCCACCCAGTAGCAATAATAACCCAGCCATATCTTCTCCTCTAGTGGTGTTTACATTGCTAAGAATACTCAAATCAACTCTGCTTATAAGCTTTTCTCTAGTGACAGTCAAGACTAGTTTTACTGGAATTAAAAAAAAGCCTGACTCTTCTGACTTGAATGCCTGTTGGATCTGGTTACCGCTTGTTGGACACCTATGTCTTAATTTAGGCTCCCATCAAATAAAATACAGCCATGGGAGTCCTCTCTGCAGGATTCTCCAATGCCTAAAGACATTTTTGGCAGTTTCATATCTGAATGTATCAATGCATCTCGTTTGTTTTACTTTTTGGTTTCTTAACTTGAAAGGAGCAAATGGGGAGAAACTTTTAAGTGGTCTTTGGGGCCTGTTTTTTGTTTAAATATTTAGAAAGCTGAAATATAAATAAAAATGGTGCTACTTGCTTTTTATTAAATTCTCAGCTGTTCATATAAACTGAAATTGTTCATACCTAACCTGTAGGCTAGCTAATAGCTTCTGGACCATGCTCCAGGCTTGTCTGTCTTGTGCACTGTTATTCCTTTGGTCTTGTTGAACACATTTTGCCTTTGGTCATACTCATCTTAGTTGGTGCAATAGAGAAAGGAGTGAGTTTCTCTGAAGAGGGTTGGAAGAGATTGCAAAGATGGTTGTTTAAAGATTTATCAAGGGTCAATAGGAAGTACATTTGTCTCCTGCTGAATTTATGATGAGTCTGCAGCATTGGTTAGTTGCATTATCTGACAACCATTGCTTGAACAGTCTGCTGTCTTCTGGGTGGTTTTATAAGTGATTCTGTCCTCAAAGCCTCTGTGCATTTGTGAACTGTAAAGGCTCTGTAGCAATGTTTATGCAAGTTTATTTTTTCCTCCCAGCAAATTTCAAAAGTTGCGCTTCAACAGCAGCAAAATGCTTTTCACTTGCAGGTTGCTCACTGGGCAAAATGAACCTCTAAAAGCAATTCTGTTAGAGGTAGGAATATCTTTTATACAGAAAAACCCCAAGTATAGAGAAACTCAAAATTACTCAAAGGAAGCATAAAAATTGCTGGCATAACCAGGATTTTCATTTGTTGACATCTGTTTTTCAAAGTTATGAGGTATCCCTTGCCCACTGGCAGCTTCCTCAGGTTGATGTGGCACTCTGAAAATCAGCCTAGACTGAGGTTCTTGGCTTGTAAGTGCATCTCAAAAGCTAGGCTTATACAAAAGTTTATGCTTGGTGTTAAATCAGCTGCAGCCATCCTGGACCAGTTCCCTAAGGATTTATTCAGTTTATGTTGCTTTTGCAGTTCTCGGTCTTACAGCTGCATAGCTACCACTGCCCAAATGAGCTAGTTTAACTCTGCATTGGGTTGCATTATAGGCAGCCTAAACCTCTCTCAGCAGAAGAATGCTTACTTGGTATTTTGGGAACTCAGTTTACTGGAATAGCAAGCTGCCTGTGGGATTAGGAGGCTGCCTGTCTCTGCAATGCTGCTGCTGAGAGTGTTGGCCCCTGGGTTTCTCAGTCCTTGTGATTTGTGTAGTTATGAAAAACTGCTTGCAAGTGTTTACATTAGAGATGTCATCTTCATCTCTGTGTGTAAATATGTTGCTGTTCCTATTATTTCCCCAAACTGTTGATTGTTAATCAGTCATTTTCAATGATCACACCCACTGATCTCCAGTGTGCAATAAATTACCTTCTAATCAAAATGGGCTCATTTGCCAAATGTTGCAGGGAGGCAACCTGGCAGAAATTTATACTTAGCTGATAAGAAATGTCAGAGCCAAATATTCATATGCTAATTACTGGACCAACAATATGCTTACATCCACAGAACTACCTCAATTAAAGACAAAAAGGATTGGTCTAGACAGATCATGTCATTCCATTTTCACAGTTTATTACCGGATTCCTCTGCCCTTCACTCAATGACTTCTCAGGACTTGTCTAGCTTAATTTTAAAGGAATCAGGTGAGCGAAGATTTCACTATCTCTTCTCCTCTTGCAACCTTCTGATGTTCATATAAGATTCTATTTTCCTTAATTTCACTCACACTAATACAAAAATATAAGTGTAGAATGAGTCCCATATTTAAAGAGTGTAAATTAAAAACTTAACTGTTACACTCTGTAGATTCTGATCCTTTTAGTTTTTTTTAATTCTGACGTATGCTATCAAATATTAATTGGAACCTAATGTTACCTCTAAAAGACTCTGGCTTTTGTTGTTGTTTTTTAACAGGATCAAAATGCTTGACTCTTTCAGACAGAAGCAAAGATAATGTGACAAAGTGACAAAGTGTTTAATGTAACACTGTGTATTGAAAAGAGCTGTGCCAAAGAGTAGTATGATTATTATTGCTATTACTTTGGCTGCACAAATATTTCTACCAAAGTGACATATGGATAATCTAGCAATGCTCAAGAGCTCAATCAACACTTCACTACCTCCTTCATGGCTAAACAGGGCCACATTCCCTGATAACTGTGGAGTCCTAGCATTTCTGTGTATTTGTCTGTAAACAGAACCAAATTGCCACTTCACATTTATGTTGGTATTTATCAAGTGTTAAACTGAAGGAACCTGTGTGTCTTTCATCTGTATAAGCTTTTCAGAGGTGTGTGTGTTACACATTGAAGTACAGCACTGTCAATTTGTGCAATGGAATTGCTGTCAGTTCAGATCATCTTTCCAAACAGTTCACTGTAAACTTGGTGGAACAAATGAGTGCATGCAGTCTGAGGGGATGGGAATTATGTATCATCAAAGAGATGCGTGAGCTACTGTGATGTTATTAGATTTTCTTTAAAGGCATGAACAGAAGCTTTAGTTGTTGTATTCCATGTTATTGTAAGAGCTGAAGGAAACCTGCAAAAAATTCTATTTAATGCTATTAAATATTTCATTTAGGTGACAAACTTCTGGATAATCTTTTCTTCTACCTTTCCCTTTACTCAGACCTAATTGCCTTCTCAAGTACTCTTCCTTGTGTAGCTCTTGCCCTCTGCTGGAATAAAAGAAATGCAAGCCTGTGTGTCTCCACAGTAGGATTTGAAAAACGTGTGCTTAGTTTTGCTCTTCCTTAATGGGTGAAATAAGTTTCAATTAAAGTTTGTGTTCATTTTGATCTAGAAAGCACAAAATATGCACGACTGCCATGTGCATGATTACTCTGCTCTCTGCTGGCTGGAGGTCGGTTGTTTGGTTACAACCTTAACACTTGTGCCCTATGTTGGAAAGCTTTAGATCATTCCAGTGGTTGGAGCCTGTAGAATACTTGGAACAAGAAGTGCTGTATGAACACCCTCAGTTGGTGATGGTCGTCCCTGTGCTCTGTAGTTCACCTTCATAGGTGCTTTTGAAATGTGTGCTGGCTCACTAACTAGTAGCATCTCCTCTCTGTTAGAACCAGAGGGAATCACTGTTCTCTGTGTGCTGAGAAGGTCTGCAAACAACGAAATGGGAGATGGGCTCACTGCTCTGACCTTTAGAAGATATTGATTCTTGCTCTTAATGAATTGCAAGTAACAACTCAAATTATTGATTAAAGAAATAATTGTGCTCCTGTCTGTTTTTGTTGTTATCACCTGTAGCCCCCACCTCACCCCAAATCCTACAGTGATAGGGGCTTTAGCACTTGCAGTTCAGTCTTGCTTTGTCTGGAGGGAGAAGTCCAATAGAGAACTAAATGTATCATTCCTTGTTTTTTAACGTCTATAGGGTGCCCATCTAAGACAAAACTATGGACATTTGTAATGTAGCCCATTTCTGGGAATGGCAATGGTGTTGGGGTGCCTCTGTAATGCTGCCTCTGGAGCAACAACATGTCTTGAGCTTGTTAGTGCTGTGATTGTCTTGCTTCTGTCACAGTATTGCTGACATCTGGCTTCACTGTTTAACCCTCAGCCTATTTTCAGCTCCTGCTAGGTAGCTACCTCCCTTGTTGATGTCCTCCTGTCCTACATGACTTCTCTCTCCTTGATCTTTCTCTCATTCTGCTTCTCTCCCCCCACCCCTGCCCCATTTTCACTTGTCCCTTTTGTTTGTTGGGCTTTGCAAAGATTCTTCCGTAAATGAATGCAGAGTTAGAGCTGTTCCTTATCAGAAAAATCTGTAGTCCCAGCTCTTGTTTTCATTTGCATCTGGTTTCTGAGGCAAACATTTCATCTCTCTGTCTTAAGTAAACTATGTTTTCAAAAATGGAGAAGCTTAGACTTAGCCCTTTCAGAAATTATTCTCTCAAATCCTTCTGTGGAGAAGGAGAGGGAGGAGAAATCAATAACTTTGGAAAGGAAGGAGGACAGGAAATCACTGTGTAAAATCTTGCAAAATCCTATAAACAACTGAATATTGCCAATTCTCTGGGTATCATCTGTGCTCCTCAGTAAAGAACAGGCCACAAGAGAGGCCAGGTTACCCTTCAAGCAAATAATCCTGGAGTTGGGAAGCAGATGAATTTCTCTCTCTTCCACCAGAATCAGAAGTTTTCAAGTCAGACAGAGAAGGGCAGGAACAGTAAATGGGCTGCATGGTAACAGTGGCTGAAACATGCAGCTAGTTAATTAATGTTAAGTAGCTCAAACATGTGGACTAGTTAATGAATATCATTAAGGTTGCATGGCCAAGACTGTCTCAAGTATTTCCAGCACAAAGTATGGCTGTGCAGCCTTAATTCATCTGTAAGTGTGTATCCTTCACAATGTAATCCCTAATTGCCTTTCTCATACATGGTTCTCCAGTATGGTATTGCATCAGCCTGTGCACAGCAGCTATCTAACAAAGGGATGAGATAGAAGCACAGGAGAGGAACGCTGCTACTGCAGGCAAACAAAATGACAGATATAAGGCCGTGTCTCCAAACAAGTACTGTTTAATATCATCAGCAGTGACACAGTGGGATGGAGTGCACCCTCAGCAGATTTGCAGATGACACCAAGCTGAGTGGTAGGGTTGGCACACTGAAGGATGGGATGCCATCCAGAGGGACCTGGACAAACTCAAGAAATCAAGAAGTGGGACCATGGAAACCTCATGAGGTTCAACAAGGCCAAGTGCACGATGCTGAACCTGGGTCAGGGAAAGCCCTAGTATCGATACAGGCCGGGGGTTGAAGGGATTGAGAACAGCCCTGCCAGGAAGGACTTTGGTGGTACTGGTGGGTGAAAAGCTGGGCATGAGCTGGCAATGTGCACTGACAGCCCAGAAAGCCGACTGTATCCTGAGCTGCACCTAAAGAAGCCAGCAGGTGGTCAGCAGGTCAAGGGAGACAATTTTCCCCCCTTTGCTCTCTTCTTGAGACTCCATCTGCAGTAGTGCAACCAGCTGTGGGCTCTCCAGCATAGGAAGGATGAAGACCTGTTGGAGTGAGTCGAGGAGGACCAGGAAGGTGATCTGAAGGCTGGAACACTTCTCCTGTGAAGACAGGCTGGGAGGTTTGGGGGTGTTCAGCCTGGAGAAGAGAAGGCTGCAGGGAGACCTTTATGTACCTAAAGGGAGCCTACAAAAACAAATAGGGACAAACAGTTTACCAGACAAGGTAACAGAACAAGGGGTAAAGATTTTAAACGAAAAGAAGCTAAGAGATAAAAGACCTTTAAGTATCCCTTCCACCCCAAACAATTCTATGATTCCATGGTTTAAAAACTGTCCTGGGCAACAAAATTCAGCTACTGTTTCTGTGTTATACAAAGCCCTCCCTTTTAACGATGCTTTATCGGAGGTGATTAATATTTTGGTGTTTGTCACCTATAACTTGACTTGCAGAAGCACTGACTATATAAAGATGTAGCTGGAATCTAGTTCTATACACAGATATATTGCAAGAAAACGAAAGAGTTGTCTTGCATCACATGGTGGACTCGACTATACCTTTGTGAGTCCTAGAGATGTTTGTCTAACTTGTTCTTAAAACCTAGGGTTACAAATGCTCCAGGCAAGCAGCTTAAGCATGCTATTGCAGTGTTAATTAAAAAAAAAATTACAAGTGTTTTATCTTGAATATTCATTTTGCAATAATGGATAAGACAAACAGGCTTAAGAGGACCTTGATATTATACTATTGTGGGGGTTTTTGTGGGGTTTGCTTTATCTTTTAGTAGCAGTCTTTTACATATTTGAAGACTTTTGGCTTCCCTCAGCCCTTTAAGGCTGTGTGGTGCTTATCTCTCTAATCTGCTTTTTGTAGGTGATGTGTTTTAGCTTTCTATCATTTTCATTTCTCTCACCTACATGTTCTTTGACAGAATTTTATTACTCTAGAAGTGTCTTCCCCCAAATGAAATATTCCTAATGAGGTCTTATCAATGCTCAGTGCAATAGAAAGATAACTTCCTGTGTCTCGCAGGCTCTTTTCAGTGATACAGGAAAGCAGCAATTTGCATTCGTATCTCATCTTGGATTTTAATAGGAACCAAACAGCTGTTCCATTGGTGGTGTTTTCAGAAATGGATGGAACAGTGTGACTGAAAACTTCCAAAGTAATTTAGCTCAAGGGGAAAAAATGCTTCATTCCAAGTTGGATTCTGGTGATTGTTAGCAAAAGGAAGGCTCAGGTAATCTTGAAATAAGTTGGCCTCAACTTTACCTGTAATAAAGCTGTAAGTAACCTCGGTGTGTGTGCAGACCTTCAGGCAAATTTTCCTTACCATCCCGGGGAAACCTTAAATATTGAATGAGTGTGGTCAGAAAATAGGTACAAAGGCATGAACTTCATAAGCCAGTGACTTCCATGATAAACAGATTTAGTGTTCAAAGAAAAATAGTTTGCCCAGGGAATTGCCATCCTCGTGTCTTGCACTATAGGGTGTGGATGTGTTCTGGTTTTATTCTTTTGAGATTTCCAGTGTAAGCTGGCTAAATCAAAATTTTCCTTGCATTGGATTGAGTGCTCATGAAGACATAATTTAGCACGTTACATCTGCTTTCAACATAGTGAAATTATGATGTGTACCTTTTTCATATGGGAGTAGTATTCTTTCCTAAAAAATAAATTTTTAATGTTGGTCGGTTGGTATAAACAATGATATCAAATATCATATCCATTATCTGCTTCCCATATTCTGAAAATCATTTGACTCCTAGTAAACCCCTGGCTCAGATGCTCAGTAATTCTAATGAATATTCGAAATAAAAAGCAATGACTACTGTCAGCTCTTTCCAACAGGTTTTTGGGGTTGTGTTGACAGGCTGTGCAGGGAGTGCACTGTGGTTCTTAGCCCCTCATCAAGAATTCACAGGAACCCTTGTAATACTTTATTCTGTGTCTTTATTCTTGGTGTCTGCTTCCAAGTGATTATTTACTCAAAGCTGGCATAAGAAATGGGTTTATGTAAAACGTTATCCACAAATTCTGGTGTCCAATTTGTATTAAACCCCATCAAGTAAAACAGTGCATTAGTTCGGGGTTCTGGATAGCTCGTTGTGGTCAGGCGCTGTCAAGCCTTGGCACTGTCAGCCTCATTAACAGGATTGGTCTAAGCTGCTAGAGAAACTGTTGCATTAATTGTCATCATCAATGTCAAGAAGAAAAAGGTTTGAGCTTTGAAAACGGTGGCAAGGAAAAATGAAGGACATAGTCTTAAAGGTGTCTTACTGCCTCGTTCAGAGCAGTAATTACCTTTCTCAGACCCAGATACCAAGATGGACTGGATACAAATAACATAAAGAATAACACTTTTCTCTGATAAATATGTTAGACTTCCCAGTGATGCTTCCAGAAACATGAACATCATAGAACCAGATGCAATTAAAGTGGAAGGCTGAGTTGATCCCCTACATATGCAAACACAAATGCTTCTTTGGGAGATCAGATCTGTGTCCACTTCTAGGGAATTTTGCAAATCTTACAGAACATAGCCAGAGTCTTGCTGGGTAAATGGAATATTTTCCTTCTTCATTTAATTATCTGTTACCCATGTTTGGTTGCTGTCATTGATGTGACTGAGCTGAAGCCATTTATCATGGTTCTTAGTAATCCTTTATTAACTAATTAAGACAGTGAAGTTCTAAAATAGCTTCAGTATAACCCCAACAGAGAGGGAAGCCATGCTAAAACTCTTACTTTTCTAAGTGAATTGCTGTCACCTATTACTCTTTTGTATTCTCTCACATCCTTGGAGCAATGGGAGTCCCTCATGTTTTAAGGGGACTGCAAGCATGCACTTTGTTGACAAAGGAAGATTTTACTTTGTGACAGACACTGACATTGCTCTCTTACCTCTTCCTGGGAAATTGCTAACTCAGATCATACTCAGCTGCCTGCATGCTCTGGTCATGGTTCTGCTGGAAAACTCCTGAGGATAATAGCTTAGCTGTGGATATCTTTGCAGTATTCATGGTCCAATTCAGGAAACACTGTAGTGAGGAGCATAAACATCTCAGATTGATTTGACAAGAGCATATAATGCTTTCACTTGATCTGCTTTCTAAGAGTTGGTGTGAACTGGATTGTTCTGATACTCTTTTAGCCATTCTATTAATGACAGGGGAGAACCTGTGCAATAGAAAATCCTTCTTCAGTGGAGTTTAATCCTTCTGCTGTGGAATTTGTTACGAAAGACGGAGTTGAGCAGGGTTGTAGATCCATATCTACTGAACTTCTCGTTTCAGCACTGTGGATGTTGACTTTAGCATGTGATAAAATGAGGGTAATTTGTTCAGCCTGAGCAAATTTATTCAAATATGAGTTTTTTGAAACCAGTCAGCAGCAGATCTATAGAATTTCACTGCTTTATAAGATCATCCAAACACTTCCATCTTGCAAGGAGGATCCAAAGACAAGGCCGTATTTTGTCTTTCCAAAGCTATCTCTGAAGCCCTCTCTTTGTTGCAGTTACAGACTCAAAAGTACACCATTCTTGATATTTTTCTCTCTTAATTGATGATTAAATACCTCAGTGTTCCTGGAAAACAAGGGTTTCTTAAAAGACATTTGCAAAATTTTGTTTTGCATGAAGAAGGAGTACAATGCTCATTACAGGTCACCGATTTAAACCTTTGACTTGTTCACTTTGCACAGGATAGGCACAGCATGGAGATGCAAATTCCAGAATGCTCAAGTTTTGGAAGACCTCTTCTAAGTTAGCCTGCTTGCGGTGACAAACCACCTGAGTGACAATGCAAGGACATCCCTAGGTCCTTCCTAACAACATGCCAGATCAATGATTGTGAGGAATAAGCTTTGAGACATCTGGAGACACATCTTTCTTTGTACTGGCATAGCTCTTGATGTGAAACATGCAGCTAACTTGGAGGTCAAGCAAGAAAAGATGTTCAGAGGGATTCTGTTGCCACTTCTCACTCATCTAAAAATCACATATTCAGCTTCTAACCATGCATGTTACGTGCAGGATTGTGAAATTAAATAAGGCCTTTTAGCACTTAAGAAATAGAATTTAATTAATCTCATTAATAAAATGAAAGAGAGAAATAGAAGGAATCAAACAGGTTTTGGGAGGGGGTGGGAAATTTTCTTTGATATTGCAGTATGACTAATGATGTGCTCCAGTCAGTGCCCTTCTGACTGAACTGAAGTGAGCTGTTCCTGACAACACTTTAAATCAATGAATGTGCTCTATTAGCATGATGCATACCTGCGCTCTTAAGCATACTCTGTATCGCCTTGTGATGGCAGCTCAGTGGCGTCTGTGCAATGACTGGATAACCTGAGCCCAGCTAGGGCAGCAGTGGAGCCTATGTTACAAAAACCTTCTTAAAACCCAGAAATCTCACTTCCAGCAGCCTGTGCTAAAGGACTGAACTGCCTGTAGAAACAACTTTTGTTCTCTTCTCCTCACATTTTGCCCTCTCCAACAGGAGCACCAGTGCACATGTGGGAAGCCCTACGTGTGGGTGTTATGTGGTTGTGTAGTTCAGACTCTAAACAGAAGAGCCGAGTCTCTAAAGCCATTAATCTTTCCCTAGAGCTAAATTCATGATGTATTTTACGTTTTGGAAATTGTAGTGTAGACTAAGAGGCTCAAGCAAAGCTGAAGAGAAAAATATAAAAATAGAGAGGAAGCATTTGCAGGGCAAAGATTGAAAAACAGTGTAATCAGATTGAAGGAGACCAGTGCTGCCTACAGTTAATAAGAGAACTGTATGCCTTGCTGTACTGGGGCTTCACTGCACTGTGTGTGGGTTGCTATTGTATTTAAAAAATAGGGGAGGTGTGGGGAGAGGCAACAAGAATCTAATCTTTAAGAATATGCGATAGAGGCCACCCCCAGGGAGGACACCAGACCTACTCCGCTCTTTCTTAACTTTGTAGATCAAAGCAGCTCTGTTAATATGGTAAGGAAAACCCCACAGATCCCTCTCTGAGACAGGTGCTCTCTGGTGCTAGAACAGCACCTGCCTGCTGACACCAGCCATGAGGACCTTTATTCAGATTAAGAGATTGTTGAGTGGTGCACAGTTCATCTCAGGTTCTTGCAAATGCAACAAATCTTGAAGCTTCTTAGCTCTGGACAAATGAACTTCTTATTATTATTGGTGGTGCTGTCTGAATTCAATTTCAAAGCTTAATGGATTTTAGATGTATGTACCAACTGGATTTCAGACAAAAAGGCAAACATCAGAAGTTGAAAGGCTGTAATGTGTTAATATATTAATGGTATACAGGGCAGTAACATGTCCTGCCGAGTGAGATCCTGTAGCTTCATCATTACTATAACAGAGCTATTTGTAAATTAAGTTGCACTCTTGGTGATAGACTAGTTTTAGGGGTTTGTTTTTACTTTTTAACTCTTGGACCAACTCAAAATGTAAATGTAAAATATCAAGAGTTTGGTTTTCAGCTGATTGAGCTCTCTCAGCTTTAAAGTTTGGTCTCAGTAGTTAGACATCATCTCCAAAGGGGTGCCCTGTAACTGTGGCATCTCCCTGTATCTTGTACTTGCTCGGGAGGGAAGGGGAATAGGAGATGATGTACAAGATTTCTGGGCAGCAGAGAAGAAACAGAACCCTAAGATGGCTAAGGTCACCTGTCACTGAGACAGCATGTTCAAACAAATGTAAATTAATTTTGAACTCACCCAAAACAGAATAGCTGATTTTTTTGAAAAAAATCAAAGCCTTTATGCTTTGTATCAGCTTGGCTCGAATTTTTTTGTTTAGGCTTTACTGAAGAAAAGCTGTAGATCTGTGTACCTTTCAAAATGTTCCCACAGAAAATTTCCCTGAAGAAACATTTTTTTCCCGAGAAATTCTTCAGCCTGCTCTGTCACTCAAATCTAGCGACCTCACGGCCCTGTAAAAGTGGTCAATTTCTGAAATTAACAAAGTCTAAATATATAATTAGATAAGTGGTAGGGGCTAAAAGGAATCACTTGCAAAGAAATTAATCTGGTAGTTGTCTGTCACATCTTTGTCAGATGTGATAAACAAAACACTTCTGTTTGAAATTGCACGTTGTTTTGACAAATTTCTACACCTGATGCCTGTGGTGGGTTGACCCTGGCTGGATGCCAGGTGCCCACCAAAGCCACTCTATCACACCCACGCCCAGCTGCGCAGGGGAGAGAAAATACAACAAAAGGCTCATGGGTCGAGACAAGGGTGGGGAGAGATCACTGAGCAGTTCCCATCACTGGCAAAACAGATTCGACTTGTGGAATTCAATTGAATTTATTATCAGTCAAATCAGAATTGGATAGTGAGAAGCAACCCCAAATCTCAAACCTGCCTTTCCCCCACCTCTCCCTTCTTCCCATTCTTAATCTTCCAATGTGTTACCTTTACTGCACCAGCAGCACAGGGGGATGGGGAATGGGGGTTATGGTCAGCAGTTGTGTCTACCGCTCCCTTCTCCTCAGGGGTCCCTCCCAAGTTCTTCATTAACTGCTCCAGTGTGAGCCTTCCATGGGGTCACCAGTCCTGCCAGAAAACCTGCCCCATCATGGGTTTCCCCAGGGGTCCTGCCAGGAGCCTGCTCCAACTCAGGCTTCCCACTGGCTCCTTTGGGCATCCACATATTTCAGTGTGGGGCTCCTCCATGGGCTGTAGGGGGATCTCTGCCCCACTGTGGACCTTCATGGACTGCAGGGGCACAGCTGCTTCACCATGGTCTGCAGGGGAATCTCTGCTCCTTCCACCTTTTTCACAAACCCTGGTGTCTGCAGGGCTGTTCATCTCACATATTCTCGCTTCTCTCCTCTCTGGCTGCAATTTGGTTCTGCACAATAATGCTTTTTCCCTTAACTGCTTTATCCCAGAGGTGCTACTGCCATCACTGATGGGCTCAGCCCTGGACAGAAGTAGGTCCCTCTTGGAGCTGCCTCTCTCTGACATGGGGGAATCTTCTGGCAGCTTCTCACAGAAGCCACCCCTGTAGCCTCCCTACAACCAAAACCTTGCCATGTAAGCCCAAGTACAATGACAAAGCTTTTAGGCCTGAACCCAAACCCCAAACTCTCCAAAGCTTGCCTACAAGCAAAGCAGAGATGGAAATACTGAAGGAAAAGGCAGAGCAAGCCCGAGTATGTCTGATTGGAGAGTCTAGGGTGACAAACATTTTAGAGAAGTCTGTGCCTAGGTCAGGTGTAGATCAGGATGTACCATTTAAGCACTCCAAACAGCCACACTCTGCAGTAGTCTAGGTAGTATAGCCCAGTGAAGGCTGACAGGCAGCAGAGAGGAACAAGCTGGGTTGCTCTTCTCATGCTGGGATGAACTGGCCTTACAGAGACCTGTGAATGGTAATACTGCCTAGAAGGCTGTGACTGCAACTGTTTCGATTTGATGTAGCTGAGTAAAATAGATTGTGGAAGACATCTGCTTTGGAAATGTATCTGGCACAATAAATAACATTTACATGACTCTTCCAGGAAATACCACTGTGACATTTACTGTTGTTTGCTGGTATTTTTTAACCTGTATCCTTACTTAACCTTTTGTGAGACTGAGATATCAGCTGCTTCAGAGAGATAGTTGATACTTGTCTTTCCTCCTCTGAGCAGTGGTTTTATTTTTATCACGAGTGCTACAGAAGACATATGGCATTTCACAGACACTTCCAGATCGTTACTCAAAGGGATTTATAATTTGATCTCTGATCCTACACTGAGTTTTTCAAGAACCATCCACTGAGTCTTGCAGAGCCATGGCAAAGAGAGTGAAGTACCCTGAGGTTTTAGGGTTTAAGTACATGTGCTACAACAAGGGAAAACAAGAATAGGAAATACATCCCACACTTAGTGCGTACGAAATGCTTATTGTTACCTTGGTGTCTTTTTACTCTTTCATTTAAAGAGACGTAACACGAATTTATTAATATGTAGGCTAAAATCTGGAAAGAGTGGGATAAAGAGCCTTGTGAAGATGAACAATAGAAAGCAAATATCCAAGAATAAAATAGAGGAATGAGAAGCCAAAGTTTTGGGTTTTGGATTTTATCTATGTATCATGAACAATAGAAATTCACATTAATTCTAGTGTTGCTTTTTCACACTATATTGGCAGTGATCTTGATATTTTAATTGAGTCAAGGAAATGTAGAATAATCTTGTATGATTTTGGTTTTTTTAATGTCAACTATTTGACATATAAGTTGACAATATGGCATCCTGAATAAGAAAAACGTAAGCTACAAATAAGAACCCTAAATTAAATGTAGTGATTATTTGAGGGATCATTTGCTCATTATTTTTTGCCACGTGACTTGCAATATTGGGAAGTTATTTAAGAAAGTAATTGCTTCAGTTCTAATTGCAATGTCCTCCTCCACTAAAGGCCCTTGAGATGAAATTAACCTAATAATAAATATGTACAAGGAAATGATCATTGTAATGGAAGAAACCAGTTGAAAAAAATATTAATAGATGTGGATATAAATTCCTGTCAAGTGTGTGTACAGGAAAAAGTCACCTGCAGAATGCTATTCCCTGCTTTCTTATCAGCTTTGGAGCTATTATTTTATTCCTTCCTTCACAGCTTCTGGTCTGCTCTTTTCCTAGCTTTTCCATTCTGTGTTTGCCAGAGTGCATGCCCTTACCTGTCAGTGCCGTGTTGTTAAAACAGAACTATTGTCCATGAGGTTCTGGTGTCATTGCCATTGAGGAAAACCATCAGCACAAGAGAAGAGCCTATCATCCTCAATGCACATTTCCAAGACTTATTGGTATAAACAGCCATCTGACATCCTTAAGATTTCTTAGACATTTATAGCATTTTCATCTTCTCTGGTTTCATGTTTCCCATTAATATCAGCTACTTTGTGCTGCTGCTAGACTATGTGTGACCTTCCTATGCTACCTCGATCTCCTCCAAGCAGAAATTCTCCTTCTGCAAAAGGCTGATATTCAAATCAGCACCACGTGACAACGATGACAACTTGATATCATCATAACTGCAAACTGAACCCTTCCATACATCTTTGTATGCTTGATATGGGCAGGAGCAGGATACACACTCAGCTATTGCTGACAGCATCAAGCCCTTCTCTGTTTCTCATGCTGCTCTGCCAGTGAGTAGGCTGGGAGTGCACAAGAAGCTGGGAGAGTTCATTGCCATGAACAGTCAAGTCACAGCAGACTCGAGCTGGCCAGAGGGGTATTCCAGACTGTATGGCATCGTAGCAATAAAATACCAGAGAAAGGAGGAGGAACGGTGGATTTTCCCCCTCACGTTGTTGTTACACGTGCCCAGGCTTTGCTTTCTGCATAGATACCTAGATATCTGCCCACCAGTGGGAGATAGTGAATAAATTCCAGTTTTTGCTTCACTTGCGTGTTCATCTTTTCTTCACACATTAAGGTGTCTTTATCTCAACCCCCAAAACTTCCTGCTGTTGACCTTCAGATTCTCTCCCCTATCCTTGCGGGGAGTGAGTGAGTGGCTGCGGGGGGCTTTGCTGTCTAACTCACCACAGCACCTCATGTCCAGATATATGCCTACTGATCAACAAAGGACTTGGGAACTATATAGACATCTTGAAATGGAGAATAGGAATCCTTTTTTTGATAGCGATTTTTGTTTTCATGCTTGGAATTGCACAGCATATTGGTTTAACTCGCATCAGTCCTCCTCTTTCTTCCCTTCTGTCCATTTACCCTAACCTCCTCCTGGCAAATAATTTGGGGGGATTTTAACCACTCCAGGATTTTCACCACTTCAGGATTTTCTCTTCTTTCTCCTATTACCCTTTCCCCTTCCTTCCCACACCTTTCCTTTCATTATTTCGGTGAAGGAAAATATCATGTGGAGATACATTATATTGTCAGATAACGTTTACTTATCCTCTGTCAGTGAAGAACCAAAGGTGGTAGATGAGCATAGACTGTGTTAGGATGGAATCATACCAAGAGAATGTGTGCTTATATTTCTAAAACTTGTAGTTAGAGGTCTGAGGTTTAGTAACCCTTCTATCACGTGGTGCCTCTGAATCTTTGGGAGAATTAGGGGAAAGATATATAGGAAGATTCCTTTATTTGTAAGCTTCAAACTTACTCCAGGTCAGCAATTCAGAAAACCTGCTGGTTTTATGGCTTGTACAGGAAAAAGATGATACCCTGTCTTGCTCTTTCTGGACAGAAATGGCTGGGATGAGATTTGTCACAAGTGACATCCCTGGTCTCTTTTAAAAAAGTAGGGCTAAATCTGAAGGTATATGTGAAATGAATGGTATTCTTTTCATCTTTGTGTCTGTTTCTCTGTCTACAAGTTGCCTGTGTATTTTGCAAGAGTACAACAAATAACTGCTTGTGTTCCTTGCCATGGGTGAGTAAAGGAAGGCAGATCCTAGAACTGCCTGCCCAGATCTTTGGGCAGTATTAATTTGGTAGGAACGGTCAGAGAGCAGGGTGTTATATAAACAGTTTAGTCTGTAATCTGATCCCTACTCATTCCAAGTCACACCTGAGCAAATGCAGAGAAAATCTTTTCAGTTATCCACTTGTTAGATTGGTTATCTCCCAACAGCTCCTGAGTCATGAGGGCAGTGGTTGCTGTGTTTGGAAAAAGCACTGAGGGGAAGGCTGATGACATGCAAGCAATGAAGCAGCATTTACAGAAAAAGCAGTGGTGAGTGACCTCATGGGTATCTTCCCTAAACATAAACAGACAGGATTGTTTGTGTTGTGATTAAAACTGGCTATTTCCCCTGTGTCCTTTCCCCTCTCTGGCTTCTCCCTGCAGTTTTGTTGAAAAAATATTCCATTCATCACAACTAGAAATGCCTGGGAATGTATCAGTTCTGATCAAACTTACCAAGAACATTTTCAAAATTAGGACGAATTCTAGGGAGGGTTTGAGAAAATTGACTAGAATAATTGCTTGAGTTTTGCATGCTCAGTGAATATAACAATATGTGTGGACTAATTTAGAGAAGTTTCTCCCATCACCCACTCCTTTTCCTCTCCTTTTTAAAGGTATAGTATCGTCCACTTTAAAAAGCTCAAAAAATGGCCTTGCAATGCTGAGAAAATTTCCCTCTCTGATCTGGTTGAGACTGGAAAATCTTCAAGAAGGTGATGTGTGACACAGACTACATAATGCTCTCATGGGATGTGATGTTTTCAAGCTGCTTTTTCTGTGTACAGCTAATCCATTTCCATTGGCATCATGGCTACAGATTAAGCAGGGTACATCTGCACACACGGGTTACCTTTTATAGGGCAGAAATAGTCCTGCGGGACTGACAACCTTCTCATTTGCTGCTCTGGCCCATATAACTCTGAGTCACGATCCCATGTGAGTGGATGTTGCTCATTTGGAAGACTCAGCCTTTATAGAAGTTAATGGAAACTATATTTAAAAAACCCCATACATTTATTTCTTTTGTGGAGAAACATCCTATATCATTAGCTTTCAACCTGTATTAGTCCAATAAAGGCAATTAGTTTTCCCTATGGCAGAAAGCCTGTTCTGTATTTGGCAACTGCCCTTGGAGCATATCCTTGGAGCAGATGGCTGCTTGCCTGCCAAATAAGATACAAATTAGATTTCCAGATGATTGAGTGACGGTGGCAGGAAAGCAGCCGCTCCATCTTAACTCCTCCTCTATTGCAAATCCGGTTAATCAGTGAGAACATAACCACTCATGGCCGGGGCATGCACTCTGCAGGGCAAACCTATCAGTGCATGGGCCCCACAGGGAGGAGGTGGGATAAGTTAAAAGGAAACGTTTTGCTCTCTTAAATATTTATTTATAATGAATAGCAAATCTGTCTTCGACAGAAGTGAATTGCCAAGCCTGATTTAGTCCATAAGGAAGGCAAGAAATTAGTATCAACAGTCCCCATATGTGTCTCCATCAAAGTCCTGCATTGTCTTGTAACTAGGCTGAGCTCCCATGCAGCAGGAGGATAGCTGTGGAGCTGTATTGTGTGTGGCAGACCGAATTATGATCAGCTTTTAGGTTCAAACAGCAACTCCCCATTAGCTGCATTTGTGTATCCAATCAAATGGGAGGGCACTCTGCTTGGCCCAGGAGGACAGGCAGCAGCCTAGTAACTTGTGTTTCTATGTATTGTTTCTTTCTGTATTTAAAGCAAGACACAACTTTATATTTGAACATGGTTGTTTCAATATAGTCAAATGTAAGCAGGTGACTGCTGACAGGTAAAGGTGACAGCTGGACAAAGCACTTTAGTTCCATTCCAAAACACTTGGAAACAGCCACAGACTCACCATGCACCTATGAAGTGGAGCCAAGTTACATTTGGAAACTCACGTTCTAGCTAGATAACAGGGAAAAAAAGAACAGTGAAAACAAAATAGCTTTGGAAAAAGATTTGAGGGTACAAATAGAAATATTTTTCTCATGGTGGAAAAAAAAATGGGGTAGGACCACTAGTATGCTTGGCTACACAAATGAGTTTCCAGTGAAGTTAACACTTATGCTGGTTCAATTGTGAAGGGAGTGTGCCTTAGCACAGAAGTCAGAGACCAGACCTGCAGCTGATGCAAGTAGATGTGGTCTCTACTGAAGCCCAGGAGGCTATACGAATCTGCAAAAATGTAAAGAACTGGCTTGAGGACAACTACAGTCTAGGGGCTTCTTCTGCTCTTCCATATTCCATTCGCTCTTCCATAAAATGCAGGTTTCTCTGTATCTTTGTCTTCTCTTCCTTTCATATAAATAGTGTAGAGAGAAAGATTTGTAAACCTGCACTAATCTGTGTAATTTTTAATACTGTTTTCTCTGAGAGAGAATTCTTTCTACTTGGTGTATCAATGAGTACATAGAAGCAAAATCAACTATATTAGAGTTTCTGTAAGGCAAAAAGGAAAATATTTGTTGTAGTGGTCTTTTCAGATTGTTTGTCAATTTTCTACCCCTCATTAAAAATGCATTGCCTTCTGCAGCTGTCCTTCGACCTAAAGAGACTTAGTTAAAGAAATATATATAGTTATTCAATTTTTAAAGAAGAAATGTAGTGAGGATGAAGCCAGAGTTGGCACAAAGTTTTTCAGGAGGGTCAGCAACACTCAGGTTTGCCATCCCAAGGGCAGCTGGGGAGTGGGGTAATGAGGCTGGGTGGAGGAGAAGCAGGGAGGGCTCAGCAGTGCTCAAGGTGGATGCAGGATCTGGGTTGAGGGATGGACAGCTGAAAGACCACAGGAGTTTTTCTCACGAGACAGAGTTAGGAGATAACAGCAGGATGCTAGGAATTTGCAAAGCCCATGGCAGAGGGATTGGAATGACATGATCTCTTAGGTTCCTTCCAACCCAAACTCTTTTATGATTTTATTGATAAGTCAAAATGTTAATAATAGCCAGTATGGAATTTGATAAGGAGGAGAGAGCAGGAAGGTATGTGAGGTTTGCAGTGTGGGCGTTCTCTCTTCTGTTATCCACACTCTTTGCTTCCCCTGAAAAGAGGGATTGTATGATGGAGTTCCACATGAAGGTCTTGGAGAATCAATCAGGTTTTTTATTCCAGCTGATGCTCAGGATGGGGCTGCAAATGGGGCAGCAACAGTCCCTACCACTGTTGTGGGGCTGCCTTAAACATTCCTCAGAAAAGCAGAGCTGTGTCACCAAGAGACCTGTTGTGACAGACACAGAATAATCCCACAGTGTCAAAGCAGGGTGACTTGCCACCCCAGGCCACATGATATTTTCCGTGTACAGGCTCTCTGGAGAAGACTTCAAAGTTTGGCTGTGCTGTGAAAAGAAGCTAGAAGGGCTTTAAAGTTTCCATGTTTCTTATTCCTCAAAAATGTGCTCAGTTTAGAAGTAAAAGAAGGTTCATTGTCCTGCTGTTTCTTTGAATGTTCAAGCTGAACCTTTTCTCTGGCTCCCACCTATTACAAAGGCATATTTGCCCTAGATTTAGACCCTCTAAAGATATGTGTACATTGGTCGAACAGCTATGAGGTTTTCTCCTTTTTCACTTACGTTAAAAGCTCAAAGTAGACGAAGTGGTTACCGGTCCAGGTGCATTTAGCTAGCTGAGAGAAATCCACAGGTTGTCCAGTGCTAATTTTCAATAGTTCTGTGGAAAATATATATTGCCATCAATGCACTAGAGATATAGAAGAAACTTAAAAACTCTGATACTATGAAAAGACTCTTTTTTTGCTAGTAAAATTGACAGCAGTGGTACACCAGTGTAACTCCATTGCATGAAAGCAAATAGCTGTATTGATTTAGAGTGAAAAAGAACTCACTTTAATTTACCTCTCTTAGCTGTATTGGCTTTGAATTGGTATCTCAATAGAAGCCAGCGGTAGCCTAAAATGAATAAGCCTAAAAATCACTAAAATCAGTGCACTAAAATCAATAAGCCTAATAGTCACTACACAAACAAAATACGTCTAAAAGCTAAGCCTGTGTCCTCACAGAATCATGTTCAGCTTAGAAATATTAGTGGATATTTTTCCTATTTTGCAAGGTTGGTAAGAGGTTATTTGGTTTTGGTTTTAATTAGGTGATGGGAAACTGAGGCATAAACAGTAGGAGACACACCTGTTGTAGTGCATTGCCTGTGGCATAGGTTGTACTTGAATTCAATCTTCTGGAATTTTTATTTTTACCTTCCCATAGCATCTCTAGCATCTAAGGCCTGAAATAGGAAATGCCTTGGCATATGCATCAATATGTGCATCTCAATACACTTCCAATAAAATCTGTCTTGAGAGCAGCATACAGGCAATATGCAGACAAGGAAGGGAAATTTTTCAGCAGAACTACTTTTCAGAAATCTGTGGAATCTTTAATCTCCCATGAACTTTATTGATTTATTCATTCATTCATTCATTCACTATTTATTTTAATTCTCCCTCCCTTTTGAGGCAAGAATCTTATGCATCTAAATGACACACTTGGAAAGTCTGACATGGACCACCAGGATGAATTGGTGCTATGTACAAAACTATGAATATTCAGAGGTGGCAGATGGTCTGTAATGGGACAGACCCTGGCTGCCCCCTCTGTAGAGGAGTCTGTCACCTAAACCAACTGGGAGGTGGATGGCAAATGTTTTATTAAATAATTTTTTCTTTTTTTTCTTTGTTATGAGTCAAGTGAGTATGATTTACTAAACGGTCCTAGGACATACTGTGCCTCCTTAGGACTAAGGACCTGATCACAGTTACACTAGATGCTGGAGTTTATCCACAACTCTTCATGCTCATAAATCAGAGCTTCACTGTACACCTAACTCTTCAATTACCTTCTCTCCAATAGCAGATTTTTCATATCAGTGCTGAGCTTTTCTCCCAGGCTCCCTCCCTCCTCTCTGTCCCATTTGTTAACCTTTATTAGAATGAATCTGCCCTAGTGGACCTGTTCTGGCCAATGTATTTGTACTTCAAGCAGTCTCAGATCTATTTTAATTACTCTCCTTTTGGTAGTTACTGCCTCTGTCTTCACACTATTTTATTCTTCTTTCCCCACTCTGAAAGCCTTTGAAAGAGGTTTTGCAATTTTGCAACATCAGATAGAGTTCTGATGAGCAACTAATGTAATTTCTAATGTAATTTCAACTGCTCAGTAAATTGCAGTTTCTTTCTTCAGTTATCAAGGAAAGCAAGAAAACTTCACATTTTGTATTACAGCAAAATTTCCCAACAGTTCACACTATCCACTATCACTTCTACATATTTATAAAAGTTAGGCCTCTGTCATTTTGTTAGGGAGCAATAAGGAAGGACAGATAGTAAGCACATCTCAAGAGAGGTTTATTATCAAAATTAAAGTCTTAATGATACAGAAGTATTTTTCTTATGTTTTTACAGCCACTGTATTCTTAAAAAAACCCCTAAACTAACAAATAAGCAAAAATCCAGCACACACACTCTTCCCCCCCTTGTCCCCCTCCACTTAATGAGAAAATTCAAAAATTTTATGTGTTGAATCAAATTCTAAAAATAGTCTTAGAAAAGGTGTATGTTTGGTGTTTTGGTCTAATTTCAGTTAAAATTGATTCAAATGAGACTGGATAGATAATTGGAGAGGATGTCAGGCTGACAAAATATGGAGTAGATGCCATAAATAATCTTAACTGTTCTGCTGCCTGTCTTCATGTAGTGTGAATTGTATATAAGTATTCTGTTATAAACTGCTTGCCAGAGTTAATCATGTAAACAGAATGATGTCTAAGCTATGATGCTACTTGTGGCATTTTTATGGTTGAGAGGAGAGAAACTATGATTTGTTGTATGTAGATTTTGGTTAAAATGGGTAAATGTTGCAGGGATGGCCCTTACGTGATTCATGGGGAAAATGCTGATGACATTTTCAGTTTCTTGCAGAACTGGAACTTACACAACTGTAATAATAGATGTGCTGTAAATTATTTTCTTCAGAGTTTTGTGTTTGCTTGATGACTCTCTGATCTGTGACTTACAATTAGGATTTCTTACAGGAGCCAAATTAGAAACATCGGTTCAAGGAAAGGAAGAAATCTGTATAGCCTACTGAGCTGGGCATTTTTTTGCTGTATCCATAATGTGCTGTAATTAAAAAGTAAATAGAGGATTTGGGAGAAGTAGAGCAAAGACAGAAGGCTTTGATTCATACTTATGTTTCTGCTGCTCTCATTGCTAATTGTCAACCAGTGAGACCCTGTAGCTGGTAGCTAGTCTAAACCTGTTCTTAATCATGAGGGAGTAGACTGAGATTACATCAGGGATGGATAATCTTGAATCTGGTTATTAAGATTTTTATATTTTTTTGATCTTCTTTCTTCAGTGTTTGGTGTTGCTGTTTCTCAGCTATAGGGTACCGAGCTAGATAAACCAAAAGCTTGAATCGTGTACAAAAAATAGCAGCTAATCAATAAATGTTTTCCCTTGAACAGTATTGGTCCCTGCTTCGTATTGCTCTCTGTATAAAAGCATCCATTTCATGCTCTTTCAAGCCTCTAAGCAGAGGAGGGAGTTCATCTTGTTCTCAAAGGTTTGCTTTTTTAAAAATTATTTTTCTTTAATTCAGATTTAAGCTTCTGGTTAAATGCTGCTTCTAAATGGTACTGATACAAGGTCTATTTCCAGTTTTCACAGATTTTCACTCTGATTAATAATTTTAATTCTGTGTCTAGCATGATGTAGACCATAGATGCTAGCAGCTACTCCAATTGCACTCTTCCACTGCTGTTTAAAGACTAGCCTTTTTCCTGGGTTATACCATTTCGGATTTTAGTACTGAAGTACTTGTGCTGTTCTTTATTTCTTCAAAAAACTTTTTGTAGTCTTGGTCACTCCTGTTCTAATGCAGTTGTCTGTAGCCAGTTGTCTCAAAAGATAACTTTCTTCACCAAGAAAGACAAAGTTTGCACAGATTTGTTGCTCTTTCTTTGAATATTGAATACTGCATCTGTTTACAGACACAGTATCTCCAGAGGGCTAACAGCTGACCACAACTTGCGAATGGAGGAGGAGTGACTTTGGTTTTGCCCATATAAGTTGTAAAATTTGGACGTCAGCAAATGTCACAGTGAATGGTATTTTCTCTGGCATTTATTTGTTTGGAACTTTTTCTGTATTTTTATATTTCTTTGTTCTTTTTTTTTTGTTGTTGTTGTTGTTGTGAATAACTTCAGTTGTTGTTGTTTTGTTTTGGTTTTGTTTTGTGTGGTTCCTTCACATCAAAAAAAGGAATTTTTCCTTCAGTTACTCTGCTACAAAAAATCATACGGTTCCTATTGAAACACTTCTGAAAGTCAGTATAATCCCAGTGGCATTCAGAACAACTGATGTGTGTTAAATGGGATTGCAAAGAGAGCCACTCTTCATAAAACTCTACATGCCAAAATCCATTTAATGCTTCCTTTCAAGAGCCCCAGCTGAGAAAGCACAGAGTTTTGTTAAGCTTGACAAAGTAACATCTTGCTCCCCAAGCAAATGCAACTAAGGTGGATGGGTTTTAACAACATCGTAGGGAAGAGAATTTTGATATGCTTAACAGTTTCAAGTTTAAATGCTTGTTTTCCTTAGAGTATGCAGAAATCTACACTCTGCCCTGCTGCCTGCAGGTTTGGTGTGTTATTGTCCATACTTTTTGACCTCTACAAGGAAATTAAGTTATGTGCACTTTAAAAGGACCATGTTTGTGTATCTCTTTCCCATCCGCTTGGCAGACAGGATATAGTGGAAAATCACAAGGAAATGCATAGCAAGGCTCTAGAAAACAATGGGAAAAGTATTGATTTGGAACAGTCTTTCCTGACTTTGCATCATTTCTACACGAAACCCCAGGTTGGAGGGATCCTAGTGACTAAAAATGGTGACTGAAGCAAGAAGGTAAGAGAACAGGTTATGAGCAAATTGAAGCTGATACAGAAATCAAAGAATAGGAAGTGTCTGTCTGACTCAACCCAAAGACGAAAGTCAGATCTTATCCAAATTATCATTAGACTGAGTTTCTGTAGAAAATGTTGTATAAAGGTCCTTTGTGTTAAGCTAGCATCCAGAATTTTTAAGTATCCTTTTGATAATTGAATAAATTCTGTCTTTGAATGGAAGCTAAAGTTTTGCTCACTTAACAGTACAGGTTCCCATGGAAAGAGGTTTACATATGTTGTATCTTTTAAATGTGTTGTATTTAAACGTGTTATCTTGCTGGCCAGATATTAACACTTGACAAATGCAGCAGGACTGTGTTGTCAGGCAAGGGAGGCGCAGAAGCTCTGGCTCTTACCTGGTGGGTGTGCTTGAGACAGACTGAATGGGTCCAAGGTGCAGTCAGACATGTAACATCATTCCTCTTGTATTCCCCTGTTACTGCAGAGCATGGTTGCTGTAGTGCTCACATTTCTCACACTTTCACCCTCCTCCTTTTTCTTTGTGTAACACTCTTGGTAAGACAAGACCATGGTGTCTTGTCTGCTTTCATATTTTCATGGCATGGTAGATGTTATTCCCAAGAATGTGCATCAGTCTCCTTCTGCTCCTTTCCAGAGGCATTTTTTTTTAATGTGGAATGAGCTTCGTAACTTTTATTTGGGGTAGACCTCATCACAGGTTTGTGCCATCACATCCATGAATGACTAGAAATGTACAAGTTATGGGTTCCTGCCAGTATTCATAAAACTGTGTTTATACTTTATTTTTGCTGGCTCCTCATCCACTGAAACTAATTTAATAATTTTTACTGTTTCATTCATTTGGAGTTGCAGTATTAATCAAATATTAAAGTTGTCTCAGCTACAGCTGTCTATTCTGCTACGTTCCCCCATTGTGAACACTTGGACGCACAATGATATTACTTCTAACCAAAGAACAAAATATTTTTGCTTCACATTTCTTCTTTCTGAGTTTGTTCATTCAACATAGAGTTCTCTCTTGCATTGCTCATGGAAAATTTTATTGTTACTGCACTGTAGTCATGATCAAGCCCCTGTTTTCTATTGATTGAAATTGCAAACTTTTGAGGGAAAATATATACCACTGCTATCTAAAACTGAAGGACAGCCAACATCACTGAACAAAGCAACTTGATTCCTGGTAGGGCTAAATGCTCTGGACAGACCTCAGCAGGTTTCTCACCTCTGCAGAATACAGAGAGCATAAAACATTTCCAGTGCTTCCTCCCTGGAAGCTTTTTTTGAGTAAGAATTTAGCACCATATATGAAAATTCATTTAATCGGTAAATTAAATGGTTTTATGTGAGCCTGGGTATATTTAGAGCTTGGTTAAGAGGCTCTCAAAGTAGTTTGAGTATTTTTGTCCCCTCATCCTATTCCTATTGTCACTAATATCTATAAATCTTAATTGAAACAGAGCTGAAAAAATGTGCTTGTCTGTACTCAGCTGGGATGAGAAGTGACTCTCTGGTCCTGGGCCAGCAAAGTAATCAACCCTGTTTAACCACTTCTAATTGCACAGGATCGGTGCTTTAAAGTTTGAAGTAAGATTTTCATAGTTCAAAGTTAAATAGTAGTAAGGGGCTGGGGGAGTGTGAGAGAAAGTGGTGGCTTGGAAAAGTCCACTGCTCAGGACTATGACACTCCATGTGTGTCTCTGAATACTAACCCATAAAGAGGCAAAGTGCTTTTTATTTAAGTGCTTATTTCTTCTGACTACATAATACTTAAGAACTTCTTTTCAGAGTTAACTCTTGGAACATGTAAACATCTAAAATGAAGAGCTGGGTATTTAATCACAGGTTGCACAGTGTTGATGTAGATGCTAGGGAACGGCAGAAAGTACTTCATACCTAGTGAATCTCTGTAATCTTCTGGTGTAGAAATGATGCTATGCTTAATATCTTGTTGTCAACTTTGGGGGCAGAGGTACCATGGCCAAGATGAATAGTAAAATGTAGGATTAGGACTTTGTGCAGAAATTGTTTTATTCCAACACAGAAGGAAAAATACTTGACTGACCCCCACAGGAAATCTGACCTATTCACTTGATGTGATTTCAGCTGTGCCTTTGTAGCACTTTCTCTCATGCCTCCACATTCCTGTTACAATGAGTATATCTGTCTACAGCAGCAATGTGGGATATGATCTTGCTAGTCTGGTCCTGAAACTTCCCTCTATTCTTCCTTGCATAACTCAGATGTGTTTGCATGTGTCCATGTGTGTGCTGGGGAGAGGGGTAGTCCTATGAAGAATTATTCTGCCCTGATTTTTTGCTTTTATCTAAGATTTTGGGTCACAAATGCCTTTTGGTCCAATTCTCATCCGTGCCGAGGAGTTCAATTTAATTTTTACAGCAAATACTGCCTCTGCTGTGCCTCCTTCTCTGAGGTGTTTGCAGCTGTTACTATCTCTGTGAGTCTCAGTGAAATGAGAAGGTTTGTTTCTTGTGTTACTTCCCAGTTTGAACTCTTACTGGAGCACTCTGCGGGCTCCACTGACAGAAGGTGCCCTCCTCCTGCCCCTGGCTTTATCACGCACTGGTTATATTTAATCTCCCCTTCTCTGATGTGGTCTGAGGTCTTTAGCAAACTGTTGGCATCTTCCTGAGGGGAGAGGACTCTAGGGACAGACATGCTATACTGATGGCAAGAGAGAGAGAGAGGAGGCTCTTACATACTGCTACCTGTCAAAGAGGAAAAACACCAAGAAGTTATAATAAACAGGAAGAGTCTCTGCAGACTTGACAGCTGAACTTCTGAATGAGCTGTAAAGTGCTTTTTAGCTCTTCTGTTCATTGGAACTTGAAATGGTAACTGCTCATGAAGATCAGCACTCTGCCTTCTGCTGACTTCTGCAGAAGGAACAGGGAAAATGCAGTTGTCAGGATTTGCTTCAAGGAATTGAGGCACGGGTGTTTAATCAGCTCGGAGACTGCTTCAGAGGACAGTGCTCTTTATAAGCAAACATATAAAAAAATCTCAATCACTCTTCCATGGAGCATCATACAGTTTTGAAACAGATTCCAGAATTTAAATAATAAGTCTCAAGACTCCTTGGCAAAGTCAATGCATCTGGATTGTTCTGGTGGATGGTCCATAATTTCTGTGTAAAATATTGCATGGTGATCCTCTGCGAAAACCTCAGCATGGGCACAGAGAGATGCCTAGTGAAAAGATAGTGTCAGTGTAGAGGTAATCAGACCATAAGAAAAAGGAAAGATGCATACAGTATCCAATTGGTAAGACAGTGACCTAATTCCAGTCCCATTTAATCACAGAATATAGCCACAAAGGTACGAGCAATGATTACAACACCGTATGAACAAATCTTGTTTGAGAAGTGTAGATGCATCTTGCTCAGATAAATGTTTTTTGGTTATTTGGATTTGGGTTTTCTGTCCTCATTGTTGTTCATTGCTTGTTTTCTTGAAAGTAAAATCTGTAGTGTGCTTTTACTTAAAATTAGTTGTAATGACTAATTATAATTTAAAATAATGTCTAAATTTCAAGAGAGATTAATCTTTTATGTATTAATTGTGTGTTTTATGAATGCTTATAGATCAAAGGAAAGATTTTTCTTATATGTCTTACATATTTATTATGTATGAAACATAATTTTTCTTAGGTATCACTGCACACATCTGAGTATAAGACAGATGTAAGAAAAAGTGTAGATATATCACACAGATGAGGAAAAATTAAGTGTTCTGCTTGTGCCATAGCATGTAAAGACATGCTAAAAAGTGCAAGGAAATAATGACCAACCCAAATACCTAATTTTTTTTTCTAAAAACATTATGCCAAATGATTTTTACACATACTCACTTGGGATGATAGTCTTATAAAGCTATAGGATTAATTCTTTGTTATTTCGTCTTACAGTAATGGGTAAATGCATTAGTGGAGAACTGTATAAAAAATGTAGGTTAAGAATGGTGGTAATATTCCTAAAGTCATACGTTATTTATTAAGTGCTGCTTCTTGAATTCTGATCTGGTGTCTTCCACAGGAGAGGTATAGAAAATGGACTTGACTGGCATAGTCAGACAATTGACTCTGCACTTGTCCCAAATTATTATTTGCCTAAAACATGTTTTCTTGGAGGCAGCAAAGCTTTTCAGTTGCGTTCCTTCTCCAAGTTTATGCTCTTATGGATCCACTTTCTCCTGTTCTGTAGGATTTTTCTGGGTGGGAGCTGAGTACTCTGTTTCCATGTCCAGGAATCTTACCTACTTACTCAAAGTAGGCATTACCTTTCCTCCTCAGTGTTTACCAAAGACTTTCAGGTTTCATTTTATAACTTGTCTTCTGAGTCTGCTTTCTGATGCCTGAGAAAAAAAATCTACTACTGCAACCACTCTGTGCCCTCTCTGCTCCTGCAGTCAGGATCTTTTCTTTAGTTGTTCTTAAAATGCACTCCATGCTTTATCTGGGCTTGACAGGATTTACTTTTTCACTTCTTATTGGTTAACTGGTTTGCACACATCCAGATCTAGAATTTGCTGTGTTGTAGTTTTCTCTAATGCTGAAAGGAGGTGAACTTCCACTCACCAATCCTGCAGCAGTGAGTACAGCTATTATAAAAATGCTCAGATTATTCTGTTTAGGTAAAACAGAGGACTTATTTAACTCTAATCTCTTTTTCCCACCCCTTGCTTCTTTTTATCATTCAGAAAGAACTCCAGAGTTCAGTTTTAGTTGGGAGTTTTGCAATAATGCAAAAACATAATTCCTTATATAATCCAGCAAGTAGTTCCTCTCAGTAGTAATATGAATGCAAAATCAGAGAGTTAATACAGAGGGTTATTATGACCATCATAATAATGTAATTTTGCTGTTATTTTTAACTCCTTTTTATTGTTTAGTCTTTTGGTCTCACTGCCTTGGTTACCATCATAGCAATTTTCTCTTTTGATGCCACTTTACCCACTTCCAAATTGAGCAAAATCAGTCCTTTGTTTTGAATTCAGAGAATGTTTTACACAGCAAACTCTTGAAATATGGGGATTTTGAATATGAATTATGCTTGAATTCATATTCCTTCAGGAATTTCAATAGGGTTCAATCTCCATTAAGTCTGTCCTAGGTGAAATCTAATGTGATATATTCTTTCATGATTTTGCTTCCTAAATCAAGGGTTACTTATGCTGAAATCTGAAACTTTAAATCATCTGTCAAATGTGACAGTAAATATATATAGATTTAGCCAGTAGTTCGGCAAATATTTGTGCTGCTATAATAAATGTTGCTAGAATAAGAACTCTGAGGCTGAAAGTGGCAGCAGAATTACTCAGATTCAATAAGGTTAAGGAAGCTGGAGGAACTTTTTTTACTCATTTCTTGTAAGTGATTTTGTAAAGAGAAATTTTTCCTCTGCCACTGCTATCCTTGATAGATCTGTTATAAAAGTTAAAACATTTATCAAAACTGTCACAGATCCTATGACCCATAGAAGAAGGACTATCAGACCTTAATTGCAATAGCTGTGTAATTTCAGAACTTCCTTTCCCCTGTTCACCTACTCTCTGACCTCTATGACAGCTTCTAATTTCCTTCTGTAATTGACTCTTCTTTCTAGTACAGGAAACTGTGGCAGCAAATGCATCTTCTTAGTGCAGAGGAAGATCCAAACAGTGCTGTTGAATGCCTATCAAATTTACTTTATAATCAAGGCTTGGGGGGAAAAAGAAGAAGGTAGTTTGAACAAGTTTCAGGTGAAAAAGGAATGAGTTTCCCTAAATCTTGTGGTTGTGGGCATTTTGTTTTTAATACATTAAGTTAAGGAAGGACTTAAAATACTACCTTCAAGCGTGTGCTGAAGACAGCTGTTTGGTTCAAGAGTTGCTCATTCCAGGAACACATACTAATGGAAGCAAACCCTAAGTTTACTTTGCTTCAAGGGACAGCTAATCAATTGAGACAGGAAAGGAGAGCAATTGGAGTAGCTGCTGAGTGTACCCTGAAAAGTCTTACATATCCTCATCCAAAGTGAGGTTTTTATAACATGCATGTTTCTATATCTTTTCTATATCACAATACCTCTCTATTTTATTTCCTTTAAGAGACTTCCGTTTCAGCACTGCCCATCCCATCTTTCCCTGTGTTTGTTGACTGATACAGGAGTGATTTGTGGATTTACTCATGAATGTCCTTACCTTACTGGTTACTGGTCAGCAACACCAACAGCCAGTAACTGGAAACACACAAAAAAATCTGGGTGTAACTTCTAGGCTACTCCAGTAGGAAGTAATATTTAAATGAATCAAAGTATCTGTTAGTAAGATTATGTTGTTGTCACTTAGAACAATTGGATTCTGAGGAATTACCTACTTCTTTTACACAGCTAGTAGCCACAAACTTAAAAAATAAAACCAGTTCATCTTGTCAAACTGTAACTAAACAGACCCATCTACAGCTTTAAAGGACACAGAAGGAAGTACAATAAAATGAAAAGAATAGTTGTAATTTTTCATGTCCCATTTATTCCTGGGTTAGGGAAACAAACCATAATGCAATATATTTGCTGTAGACATTGTACTACCTTATAGTCCATAAACCTTTTCTGCTGGCTATGTTGTTATTAAAATTTTGTTGCTTGCTATTAAAATTTTTAGGACCCTGGGGCTAGAGGGCCAACCCCACACCTTTATCTGGGTGTTTGAATCACCAAATTAACGTATCTGTATAATCTATTCAGAATTCAAGAACAAAATAATTTCTGTTATCTTCTGCATAGCTGTCATTAGGGACTGAGTAGTTTGCATAACAAAAATGAATTAACCCAATCAAACTCAAATCTTATACTTAAAACAACCTCCATCTTCCACCAGTGAAAAGTTTTCTAGAACTTGGTCCTCCACAGCCAGAGAGGTGGTGGAAGGTGAATGGCAGAGAGAATGCATGTGTGTAGGGGAAAGCACAAGCCTGCAAATACTGTGTAGTCCTATGGCACCCACTAAAGGCAGAACTTCGTAATTTGCCTTAATTCTCTCTACTTTGTTTTTAAAAAGAATCTTATGACAGCTGAAGGGTCAGCCCCTGGCAATGAGGAAAGAAGCCATTGTTTTTTAAAGTTTAGATGACATATAAACTTCATATCTACATCCCCTTCTAAAGTTTTACTAGTTTGGTTCCCTCTAGGGATTGCCAGAACAAGCATGAGCCTCTGCTATCTGGTCTTCAATATCTTTTGTGTCACATGCTACTTTAACCACTTTGGTCCTCAATGGGGATAAGTATCCATCTAGAAAACAGTCTCCTTACCTTAACCTGTCTGTCTTGATTTCCCTTCCTTTCACAGGATTATTCGAGACCTCAGTTCATAACATCCTTTTTGAAATCAACTCTAGCTTAAAGAACAGCTATCTTTGGAAATCAGGTATCTGTCATCAATTTCATTCTCATCAACTAGATCACTTCAAGACACTCTTTGAATTTTAAGTGAAAAGTACACGTTAACAGAATTTCCTAAAATTTCCCAAGTCAGTGAACATTTCACACTCTTCCATGACTGGCATGATAGAGTCACTGTCTCTGAGACACTATTTTAAGGAAACACCATATCCAAACAGGACTAAAAGAACAGAATTTCTATCCACAGGACTTATCAATACACTAATATGCAAAATGAAAACTGTGAACAGCTGCTGAGCCAAAGCTGTCATACATAAGAAACCGGCATGCATGATCTTCACTTTCCTTGGATTGAAACATTCTAATACTCAAGAACTACTGAGCACTATTCAGACTGTAGTAAAAATTTGCTGTAAACCAGCAACAATATCTAGCTTTTTGATTTTATTGAGGACAATCCAGAGATCTCTTACAGTTAAATATTACAGTGCTGAACTAAAGGAAGCTCTTAATTCCTTTAAAAGGCCAAAAGGTTTCTTCCATATTTCTTCCATATTCTTCCATATTTTGCCTGATTGGCTTCAGGAAAAGGAGGTTCACATCCTAAAAATTTCATTTTAAGCATGTTCACTTTTCATTTTTTCAGAAAGCTGTGGCTGTGGAGAAGATAGGAGATATTTCAATGTGGGACATCTGGTACTTTTATTATACATTATGGATTTGCCTCCTGGTAGAAACTCAGAGCAAAATCTTCACAGGGCCAGTGGCTCTTTGAAATCGTATAATTATTTTCATTCCACTTTCTTCTTGATGCTCCTTACTGACTTCTCTCCCAACTACAACTAAGACAGAATATTGAAGGTACTTCTGGAATTCTAAAGGAAAAGAATAGTGAGCATTCGTTTTCAATGACAATGACTGAACTTTTCATTCCTGTCTTTAAAGTTTCAGATTTACCAACTTAGAATTCATGGTGAAGAAAGGTGGCTCAGGCCAAGTGCCAGAATGATTTAAAGCAGTTGACATGCAAAGAGGTGCTCCCTCCTGTGTATATATTTCACTCACAGGAAATAACTGCAGGTTTGTATAGAAGCAGTAACTAGATTAGCTTTGGTGGCTCAAGAGCTCAAATCCCTGTTATCCCAGCCTTGTGCTGTCCTCCATATCAGTGAGTTCTCAAGCAAATATCTTGGCAAGAGCAAGTTACTGTTTTGCAAAGATGAATATGTTTAATAACTACAGTATAACCAGAAAATAATACTTTGCATTAATTAGATTGACTTGGAGACCTACTTATCATGTTTCCTGTTTCATAAGTGCCGTTGTTTGTGTACACCTATACAGGCCACACATAAATAGCATAGTTCTGAGAGAAATGGGTAAGATCAAGTTTTTGTGCCTACAGTGTCTGTAAACCAGTGACAGAAAACCAGGAGGGAAAAAAAAGAAAAAAGTGTAGATAAGATAAAAAGATAAAGCAGCAAGAAATAACAGAAACTTAAATAGTAAATGTATTCTACAAGTTGTTAAAAAGCATCAGGAAGCACCGAAGGCCACTTCAGTGAGGTGGAAATGTTCATTCACATGTAAAGCTGTGAGTCAAGCAAGGTACAGCTGAAGGAACAGATTTGGTAAAAGCTCAGGTGGAAGGGGAAAGGGAGAAGCAATACATGGCTAACACAGAAATAGGATGCATATTTTGTCTGATGTAATAATGCCTCTTTGGACTGAGTGAAAGGTAAAAATGGTAATTAGACATGGCTTGAGACACGGTGGGTAAGCTGAGCAATGGGAAGTAGCAGAAGAGATTAGTTTCTCCAGGGAACACACAATGTGCGCTGGTCTGGCTAGAGAGCCTTGTTCCTGCATCTCCTTTGTTTATAGTGCAGCTGCTCCCAGCTGTCAAAAAAAGCTCTCTATGATAATCTCTCGGCATATCAGTATTATTACTTTGCACATATTGAGGAAAGGATGAACTGACAACTTACTCCCTGCTTAAGCAGACAAAAGATTTCGTATTCAGCCTAAAAGATGTTTTTGCTACTGCAGCCAAAGTCCAGTCCAGAATTACTATGCTGATAGAGACTTCAAATGGCATTTTCTCTCCATATAAAGAAAGTACTTGTCCCGTTGTATTATCTGAAGATAAGCAGTGATCCAGGAGAGGCAATAATGTTTACCTTTTTTGTAGTTATATCATGTAGCTTCAAATACAGGCTAAACTTTGAATCTGCCCCTTTTGTATGAAAAAAAATTCGTTGATGTCTAAGGACGGAGAGTAAACTGATACAATATCTGTGAAAGCTACAGTGTTTTTAACGGTAGCATTGTATGTTAACATTTCATCCTGTAGCTAAAAAGGTTAAGGAAAAAAGACAAACATGCTAGTTTCAGAGTGATGTGAGTTTTTTGGGGGTGTTTTCTAGCTGAGTGTTGAATTCCCTCAGTCAGACATCATTTGTAAGGATTATTTTTTCATTAAATCACCAGTGTAATTGACAGGGACTGACTGTTATGGTGGTACATTGTGATCATTGAATTCCCATTCTACACAATCTAGACAGCCCCTGCAGGGAGCACAAAGATGCTTGGTAGACAAAAGAGCAAAAGAGGTCCTCAGCCAAGGGAGATCAGGTAGAGAACTTCCATTTCCCCGAGTTCCCATTTCTTTTCTTCTACTGACTGCTCTGTTTCAGCAGATTTCCTTAAACCCTCAACCTTTTGCTCTTCTCTTCCTTATTTCCTCAAGAACTTTTAAGTAGAACTCCCTTGGGATTATAATGTCTGAACCCTTTTTAAAGTAAGAGCTTTTGTTTAAATAAACTTTCCCCTTTTCATTAAAATCACTTTGCTCTTGTAAATTAAAACTAACCTTTGGAGTATAGTAGTGATTATAACCTGATCTTCTGCTCTGCACGCTGAACTGGGACACCCAATCTGGTTCAGTGTGCTGTAAAGAACGTTATACTTTAACTACAGTTTAAACATGATCATAAGTGTTTTTGAAATGAGGTGAATTAACAGGCTTATTTGCAAGCACAACTTACTAAACATTTTGCAGTCTTTTGCATGAAATATCTGAGATATCATGCTCCAAAGAACTGGAATTAAATGTGAAACCAGTTGTAAAATTAGTGAGATGGCCCTGAAGGAAAATTTATTCTCTTAATAAATGTTTTTGCCATAAAAATACATTAATTTCCTGCGTCAAGAGATTAACTGTTTTCTAACTAACATTGTTTCACGCAAAACCAAATTGCATAATCTTTGTGAATGAGAATACTTTTAGTCAGAAAAACAAAAATTATGTAATATATAGCCAAATTTATTATCTAGTTATACTAGACAGTCCTCTTTCTAAATATGAAAACAAGATGTAAGCCATGCTTTAACACAAAACCTTGCTCCTGACTTTCATTAGAAGTCTTAAAACACATGGAGAAGGGGAAGGAAAAAAAACACATGCCAAAAATGCAGCAGAAATACTTACTATCAAGCCCTTACTTATACTGAACTAAATAACAGTATGACTTTTTATATTTTAGCTGTATGTTCAGACTCAGCTGTATAATCAGGCTCATCTTACCCTAGCTGAGCTCTAGGGATTCTAAGCAGCAGAATAAAAACACTGAAAGTGGAAGCTTGGTTTTGTACACAACAGTTTTGGAGCACAGAGAAAGACTCTTGTCGTAGGGGTAAGGTTGGGACAGCAGGATATTTCTTATTAGGATCATCAGCGGGTAATGTAAGTCCAGTCAATGCAGCTGCTGCCAATTTAGCTAAGTTAAGAATGCTGCCTAAAGCTCTGTATTCTTCTCTCCCACCTGCCCTTGCCAAGGGACTGAAGCAACTGGCTGCATTGATGCAGGTGCAGGACAGGGAGGTGCAAGTCCTGCATCCCACCAACAAACTGAACAGCCTTGAGCAAACAGCCTCGGGAGGTCTCCAAAATACTCACTGTGCTTGTCCCTCTAATTCAATGAAAATGATATAAACACAAAGCTCTATGTTTCCAGGGTAGAAAAACTAGGAAAAGCATGTCAAAATGAGCTGGGCCATGTCTACAAGTGTCAGTTTTAGGCTTCTACATTTTATGCTGAGGGAAAGACTCCAGTGTTCAGCCCTGTATTTTTTGAGAGGAGTTTTTAAGTAAGAGATTAGCAGAAGGAAAACAAGCCATGGACATAAGAGTCAGAAGGCAAAAGGAAAAGCTTCTTTTGGTGAGTTGGCCATTTGAGCTCTGTTAAAAAAGTCAAGCAAGAGCAAAAATCCCACTAAACCAAAAATTCTACCCCCCAAACAAACAACCAAAACCTAAATGCCAGCCTAAACCCCACCAAACAAGCAAAAAAGAAAGCAAACCACCCCCCTAAAAAACCACAACCCAAAACATACAAAAACCCCCTTAACATGCAAAGAAATGCAAAACATGCAGAAACCCCAACCAAACCACAGAAAACAACCAAACAACAGAAACCAAATGAACATAACCCCAACCCCCCACCTTACTACTTATCTGCCACCTAGTGACAGTTACTGTGGTTTTAGTGGGGTGCTAAATCCTGCTGTAATGGAGTCAAACCTGCTGCTGTTCTCACATTTACAATAGATGCCAAATGTTACACAGGTACCAGACCTGGTTTCCAGCCGTAAAAAGTAGAATGCCTAATTGACTTAATCCATGGCAACCTAAGGCAGAGTCAAGTAACTTCCCCCTGGCTCCCCTCCCCTAATTTATTAGAGTTGAGACATGCACCTCAAAATTACTGACTGGTTTAAGAATAATGATTTCTGAATGGTAGGAACTGATCTTTGTTGCTACACCAGTTACCCTGTGGTTGGAGCAAGCATCTTACTGCAATTCTTCTAACAACTCAGAATACCTCTCATGGCTAATACCATGTGACCTATTTAAAATGCCTAAATAGTAATTTGCCATTCAAAATGCTCTCTACCTTCTATTTTTTAGTGGCTGCAGTTTCAAAGATAGCTTTGTGCAACTAAATAATTCCTCTTTTTAAGTATAAGATAGTACTTTCAAGAATACAGATACAGCAGAAGTGGTAGGGTACTTTACACCCTAGAAATGTGTTTGCAAGACATTCATATTCTTCACTGGGACTTAGGAGAAAGTGCAAATATAGACCCATTTATCACAGTCTCAAATTCTACGTTTCTTTAAATGCTGATTTTTTTGCAAAGGTTTTAATTCCCAGAATGGAAGCACTAAGCACCAGCCCATTTTGTTTCTGGCAAAACTGGAGGAAAGCTTATTTCAAATTTCTAATTAAAATTCTTTCTTGCTGTGTAAGGAGCCCTGATGGGATTCCTCAGGGTAGTTGGATGGGTTTCTGATTGAATTACAACCGGCCCAATTGCGTGAATATTTCATTTAAATGTTGTGAACTGAAAACAGCAATTAACGACAACCTGAATAATAAAAAGCACTACTTTACTTTCAATCCTCTCCCCTCCCACAGTTGACTCAATTCAAATGCTTAGTCACTGGGAAAAAAAAAAAAAACCCAAAGCAAAACAAACAAATCCCTCAAAACATCCAGAAACAAAAAGCCAAGCAAGGGTCACTGTATGGGAAGAGGAGATGTCTACAGTCCTCATCCTACAAGTCAGAAACATTTTGCCTGGAGATGATGACTGTGTATGTGACACTCTTGCAGAACTGCCCTCATAAAGCATGACTGTGTTTCTGACTTGCCATTTATTCAGTATTCTACTCTGTGGTTTCTGTCCAATCTCACTGAAGGTAATTTCAGTCTAATATCTCACCTTTATCATATCCATCAGCCTTTTTTTTTACTAAAGAACCACAATGCCCATAGATTCTCTGAGGAAAATTTGCTAATCTGGTCAAAAATTCTGAAACAATCAGATTGGCCAAACCCTCCCAGTCCTACACACGAGCTTCTGAACAAATTACCTACATTTACAAATTAACTTTTAGCCCTGGGCATTTAGGGGTGATCCACCTGTGCCTAATTCCCTGGCTGGATTATAAATATCTCCCAAAGAATATAGTAACATGAGCTGATACTTAGGATGAAAATATGAGAAGCTGGGGAGAATTATAGTAAAACTAAATGCTGAGAAGACATGCAATTTCTTCTGATATGTCCTAGAAAGCCACTATTGTATGCACCCTGCCTTCAGAGAGTCTGCTCTTCTTGTTTTTTGCAACTTTGTCAAATCTCAAAATCAAAAAGCTCATGAGAACTGGTCTAAATCTGACCCAAGATCCACTGTTTCAAAAATATTCTTAGGAATTGATGACTGATTGGACCTTGACAACTGGAAGAAAATAAGTTGATTGATTATAATCTTCACTGTTATTTATTAGTGATCCACAGTGTTTAGATTGCCAACTTGATTATCATAATTGCACCAGCATACTGACTAAATCAGGAGAAGTTATTAGTAGGACTAATGTGTTCCTATAATAGAGTTTTCTATAACTGTATCAATATCCATAGTTCTTAATACAACCCCTCCTTTTCTTCCCACATCAGGAACAGCTCAAGTTAAACTAGCACAGATATACTGGGAAAAAAAAAAACCAAACTAAAACCAGAACCATTGAAAAAGATAGGAAAGAAACCCAAACTTAATTAGTCTTCTGAAGCAGCCATGGTGATGTCATATGTGAAATGGAGTCAGCACAAAGCACTGCATGAGGATCAATGTTACAAGCCTCAGAAGCAATGATATAGCTTTATTCTGGCAGCTGCAAACTGTTCTGGCTCTATCTGTCCCTTGTCAGCACAGAAGAATGTCTTTCACTTTGTCTTATTAGTGTGGTATTATCTCATGGGCTGATTCTTCCACAGAAAAATGAGCCACTCTACTTCATTTCAGTATTCCTTAAACTGATTTGCAGTTGGAAATACATCAAAATTGCATTTACTTGTTTAATGATGCTATTTTTCTAGATTTGGGGTTTTCTTCTTGGTGGCAAAACTCTGTAGATGATAGCAAATTTTAATAATATAATTTAATGTCTATATTCATACATATATAAAATAAAATTTGTCAAATACACTTTGAATCATGTTTGCATATTACTTATTTGCAGTTTATTGTTCTTTTTCTACAGAATAAACTTCGTACTCAAAAAGCATTTTCCCCGCCTTGTGCACTTCTTCCTTTGTTTTTGAGCTCCTATCCTCACAGTAGGAGCAGTTCTCTCAAATGTACTCTACCTGAATTTCACATTCTAGCTTTTGTTCTATAAAAATCCAAATCTGAAAGCAAAACTCAGCTGAAAGCAATATGGCTTGGATTTCAAGAAGGGTCCTCACAATAAACAATAAACTTTTATGATTTTGGTGCAAGTTTGTGAGTCAGCCTCGGTACTGCTAGAGTAAGCCACAAAGAGTCTTAGATGATGAAAAGAATATTAATTTATAAGCTGGAAACTGTAGCTCAGACCAAAATCTCTCACAAGTGAGGTCCGCGCATCAGTGGGCTAAATTACATTTCAAATCACCCTTTAGCTCTGAGCTCAAATTTCCACAAACATCGAAAAAATTCAGACTGGATTTGGATTCTATACCTACGAATATATTCAGAACAATCCTGAGGACATGTTTAGCAATGGATCCATTTTTATTTCATACCATTTGCATTTAAAAAATGTACCTGAAAATCAGTTTGGTTCAAGGCAGACTTTGGCTTCTAGGGAAACATAGATGGGCAGGCAGGAGGACAAATTATAAGTTTAATTCTAGAGCCCAGAATAGCAGACTGATTTTTTCTCCATTTTGAAATGTAAAATGATAAGGAAAATACCTGGATTTAAACTCCTTCAAAGTGTGTGGGCCCTAAATTGATGTTAAACTTGGTATTTGAGCTGTATGTGATAATTGGTGGCTCAGTCTGTTTAAGTGGAGATTTGATACTGGGTTGTTGCCTTTGCATGCACTGATACCAATCAAAGTCCCAATCTGACTGTGCATTCAGATTTTGTGACTGGTAGGTTGACTGATTTTTTAAAATTTGTGTGTGTGTGTGTTGTTTTAAACTTTGAAGAAGGGGTGTTTTAATGGTGTTAACAGAATCATTATCCTAAGTCTGATTTTGTTTAAGTATAATTGCCCTAGACAATTTGGCTGCAGCCAAATCTCAGAGTAATCTACATGTGCCAGAAGTTCAAGGAAGGAGGTTGAAATATGTTTTTCATCAGCACAACTAGATTGATCTGCTGTTTAAGAGGAAGGGCATCCACTCCAAGACTGACATTTATTAGAACTGTGTAGGCTTCAGCCTTCACCCTTGCACAATTTAGCTTTAACCAGCCATTTATACTTAAAATATTCGGGCTGTGTTCAGGCAGGTGATCCTTCATCTCTCCTTAGCACTGGTGAGACCACAGCCTGAGTGATGTCTCCAGTTTTGGATGCCCCAAAATGGGAAAGACATCGACTTCCTGGAAAGAAAGGTACTGGAACAGCTGTCATACATGGAGAGGCTGAGAGAACTGGGAATGCTTATCCTAGAGAAGAGAACTCTCAGTGGGGATCTTATTAAATGTATATAAATACCTGATAGGAGGATGTTAAGATGACAGACCCAGAATCTTCTCAGTGGTGCCTAGTGGGAGCATGAGAGGCAGTGGGAACATACTGAAAAACAGGAAAACACTTCTTTGGCTGTGATAGTGGTTAAAGACCTGAACAGTGTTTCTCAGTACAAGACAGACGTGGGACGTTGAAGTGGGTCCAAAGGAGGGCCACAAAAATGATCAGAGGCCTGGAGCACCTCTCCTGTGAGGACAGGCTGAGAGACTTGGGGTCATTCAGCCTGGAAATGAGAAAGCTCTGAGGAGACCTTATTGTGGCTTTTCAATACTAAAAGGGGACCTACAAGAAAAATGGGAATACGCTTTTTAGTAGGCCCTCTTATGGTAGGACAAGTGGCAATGATTTTAAATTAAAAGATGGTAGATTCAGACTAGATATAAGGAAGAATCTCTTTAAGAAGAGGGCAGTGAAACTCTGTAACAGACTGCCCAGGGATGCCCCATCCCTGGAAACACTCCAGGTCAGGTTGGATGGGGCTCTGAGCAACCTATCTAGTTGAAGATGTCCTTGCTCACTGTGGGGGGGCTGGACTAGATGACCTCCAACCCAAATCATTTTAGGATTCTGTGATTCTATAACAGCTTGTCCTGAGAGACTGTGGAGTCCTCATCCTTGGAGGTACTCAAACCCCACAGACATGGTCCTGGGCAGCTTGCTCTAACTGGCCCTGATTAAGTCTAGTCATGAACTAGATGATCTCAAGAAATTCCTTCCATCCACAGTAATTTTGTGCTACCTGTCAATGGAATGCAAGCTGTGAATGGGCTTATGCCAACAGCTCATGCTGTTATCCCTGGCATGGAAATCCTACTGCAAACTTCCCCACCAGTGAAGTTACATGGGTTACAAGGAGGGGTGTGGGCAAGGTAGAGAGGGTAGAGATGTGCTTACCTCCCATTCCTGGAAATCACCCTGCCGTCACTGCCGAACTGAATTTTTCTAGCCTGTAGTAGATGGGCTCGTATACAAAGAGACAAAATTATTTTTTGCCTAGCTGGTGAAGAGCCTTGAAAATGCTCTCTCACACTTTATGAAAAGCTCTTTGAAGTGCACCACAGGTTTTAGTTTCGCTGTGGAACTGTTTTACTGAGTCCGAATTCCCAACCCCCACATTATTTTTTTGTTCCCTGTGGTATTAAATATGACCTTAAAAATGTGCTGAAGAATAGCGTAAGGCTACAGCCTTATTTCTAAAGAGAACTTCTTTAAAGGTTTGCCAGTTTTGTTTTTCACACGGAAAACATTTTCACCAATCTTTACATTTAAGCTATTTCAAAGAAATTTCATTTTGGAAACACAGGTGCAACATTTAAAGCATCTTGTTTGACATTTTTGAGAACAGAGCATTTTGATTTTGGTCCAAAACAACATGTCTAAATTGAATTAATTTTAAAAGTTTCATGAAATTCCTAAGAGGTTGAATTAGGGTGACAGGCTTTGATTTTAGCCAAAGCCAAAATAATATAATTTTCCCAAGACCTCAGAGCTTTTCTACGTGAATTTCATTTTACAGCAAATCTAAAATGTCTTCTTTTGTTTGAAAATATAAGAAAATATATTATTTAGAGATCACAAAACTTTTCACTAAACAAAGACTTAAGAATCTAATTTCCATTTCTTTCATAAGAAAAGATACTACATTTATATCACTAAATTGCTGTTCCAAAAACCTAATGTCACAAATATAAGTTAATAAAAATCATTATTGTAACGATTCATCAGAAGTATCCTGTTGAGCACGTACAGGTATATCTTTTTTAAATTTTCACTTCTCACATCCTTCGAGGTGTTGAATAATCTAATTATTTTCTAGTTGAATTTAGAATTCTTGGAACTGCAGAATGTAAAGACCTATGATTGCTCTCAAATGTGTCTCCAATTTTATATGGCTGCAGTCCTTTATCTATTCAGATTAACTTTATTCCTGCTAGCTAGGAAAGTTTGTTTGTCTGCAGAGAAGCTGCAGGTTACAGGTACAAAAAAAATGCAGGATGGGCAACCCCCTCTGTCTTATATACAGCAGGAACATATCTTATTAGGCTTCAAATTTTAGCATTTTTATTTGTTGAAATGAGTCAGAGCCAGCTGGACAGCTGTAATTCCAGAGCCCAGTTGGAAGTTCTAGTTAAAATACCTAATCTCTCTTTTCACTGTATAAATAGAAAACTAGGCAAACTGAATGTAAGAATCATATAATTATTATCATAACTTATAAAAATAAATTGCATTACACTTTTGTTCAATTTTTATAAATTACAGGATAACAGAAGAGTTAATTTAGGGGAAAAAATGATCACCATACATTATTTATTTATCTGCTTCCTTTGCATATAAAACTAGTTCAGTTAGAAGGAAAATTTATGTCAAATGCTGTATCAAAGCTGCAACGTGAACATTTCCAAAGACTGTAATGTACTATCAGCTAGATTCACACAGGGACCCAATTATTTAAGTACCACTTTAAAGATATAAATCTACAGCTGAGATCTTCAACACCCCTGTCCAGCTGTCATTCTGGAAATAACTAAATCGTGTGCCACTTTGTGTTTTCCACTAGACAGACACAATGAGTCCTGGTGGTGTTAAGCTGTTTGGTGTGTACTTCCTGGGTATCCTCCACCCAAGACATTTCTCCTCCTGGCTTGAAAAAAATGATCCAGTCAGACATTCATGGTTCAACTACTCCACCTGCCTTTGAGTCCCCAGAAAACAGGTGCTGTCTGAGTTGTTCTCCTTTTCTCCATTATCTCCACCACTGAAATTTTCACCTGCACAATTTGGTAAACAGAAGGGTTCACCTTTCTGTCAAAAAAAGGTACCAATCAATAGTCTTCAGATTTTTTCCCACTGTGGTCAGCAGCTGTGAAAGTCCGTGTGTTTCACCTTTGTCCCATATTCAAAACCACTTCAATTCATACCCTCTTCATACCTAGCCCTCCTCAAGGGGTACAGCCCAATGAGCAAGATGATTTCTGCCCCAGAACAGCCCCTGCTCTGGGGTGTCAGTGAGGACTGTGTTTTGCAGCTGTGCCATGTATCTCCTCTCCTGTACCATGGTCTTTTAACAGCACAGCTGATTTGCGTATTTTATACACGGAACAATTTTTGACAGGATGGAGACATTGGATGAGAAAAGGAAAGTCTCCTGCATCTCAGTCACATGAAGACACTCTGTCCATACAGCGCCTACTTCAAACCCCACTGTCTTCAGTCTGCCAGCTGCAAAACACTCCTGGACATCCTAAGGCTCTACAGACAGCTAAAAGCCACAAACCCCAAAATTGTGTCAGGACCAATTTCACTGAAAGGGTGGTCAGGCATTGGAACAGGCTGTCCAGGGAAGTGGGGGAATCCCTTCCCTGGAAATGTTCAAAAGGCATGTTGATGTGGCACGTGGGACATGGTTTAGTGGTGAGCACAATGGTGCTACGTTAACAGTTGGACTCAACGACCTTTGACATCTTTCCCAGCCTTAATGATTCTATGAGTCTGTGATTCCTAGCCAGTTGCAATAGACAATGCATCAGGTGACAATATCCAGGCAACTCAAGGAAAATAGATCCAACCATTACCTGTTAGGATGTAAATGACTAAGCAGGCTTAGCAAAATTTCTGGTTTTCCTTATTCTCATTTAATATGCACATCACTATAGTCTATTTAAAGTGTCTATCAGGCATACTGTAGTCCTAATGCATTTGACACAATTTATTTTATAAATTTAATTTGGTATTTCCCCAGGTAAGGATTGGGTTTCCTTCTAATTAGTTTTGGAACCATTTGTACAGGTTAAATATACTTACATGGAATTCATTGTTTAAAAAAGGAAACCTATTCAATTTTAACTTGAACAACAGTATTTAATTTTATAGATTCCTGCTTAGAAGTCTAAGAGGTAAAAGGAAGATAAAACCTGTTTAAATGCTAGAGTGCTTTTCCCAAAGTTACAGGTTTGATAATGCTTTTAGACAAGAGTAGGGAATTCATATCCCAAGGGCATGCAAACTATTTTTCAGTGTTTTCTTGACTTTCAGAAGAGGCAGGATAGAGTGGGTCACAATGCACAACACTTTCTGATTTATCTTAATGTTTAGATTATATGGATTCTGTATGAGAAGTTATCATGTATCTTACATGCTGCAAATCAACTGCTGTGTGAAGAGTGTTTCAGAGGAAATAGCTCACAACTTGGAGTCTATTCAACAAAGGCCAATCAACTCCTCTCCTGCCCCAGCCCTAATCAAAAAGACCCAAACCTACTGAAACCACACTGACAATCTGAAACAGAGTGACCTGCCCCTCTGACTTCGAATAAATTGCTTTCTTAGTATGCTGGGATGTGGTTTTCACTTCAAAGAAAGATTGGAGTATTCCCAAATAGCTTTTCAATTATAAAAGAATTCTTGGTCTAGCAGCTGGGAGACTTGGAGGCTGGAGGTTAAGAAAACACATCTATTACAGAAGACCCGAGAATGCAGTAATTAAGTGCCACAATTGAATCATAACTAGATGAAATCTCAAATCAGGTTGCATACACACAACTGTATTCCCGCTCCTGTAACACAATACACACTTCTGTCATAACTGAGTAATTTTGCTTCATGCCACAGCAGTTCTCATCAAGAATACTTGCAGAGAAATTATCTGGGAAACCAAAATGAAAGTGTACACTGATCATGGATTTTCCTCCTTTTTTTTTTTTTTTTTGCATTTGCTTTCCACGTAGAAGATGCATATCTTGCCAAGTATGCCCACAAAGACCATCACACATGAAACACTGATGTAACTTGGAAAGGAATATGAACTGTTTAGGAATCGGGAGCCCAGATATCTAGTTTTGCTCTTTTATTATTGTAGAATCACAGAATGGCTTGGGTTGGATGGGACCTTAAAGATTACCCAGTTCCAATCCCACTGCCATGGACAGGGACACCTTCCGCTAGATCATCCAACTTGGCCTTGAACAGTTCCAGGGATGGGGTACTCACAAGTTCTTTAGGCAACCTGTTCCAGTATCTGACCACCCTTACAGTGAAGAATTTCTTTCTAATATCCAATCTAAACCCAGCTTTTTTTGGTTGCAGACCATTCCTCCCTGTCCTGTCACTACAGGCCCTTGTAAAAAGTCCAGCTTTAAAATTAATTTTATTTATTATAGTAGTTGTCTTGGAGCTTACCAGACACAGGACACCTGTTTTTGCTGAGCACTTTAACACAGAACAATTGAGGTAATTTCCTTATGGGGAAACTCAGGAGAGAGCCAAGCTGAATTTCCAAACTTTGCATTAGTACATACTGGACAACCATATAGACAATAATTTAGAAATAAGCTTCTTTTTATTCAATTAAATTAACTCAGCCTAAGTGTAATATTGAAGTATCTGCCAGTTTGCTGTAGCCACAAAAATCTCAAATGAAAGTACAGAATACATAAACAAGTTCCTTCCCAAAACCAGCCTTTTTTTATTGCCCTGGAACTCTTACCATATTTCAAGTGAAGGACAAGTAATAGGTACTTGTGGTCTACTCCTTTTTTTTCCAAATAAGAAGCAGAAGTATTAGGGTTTTGTTGCTAACACAACTCTCAGTTGCATACCATATGGCCAGTTTAAGATAGCAAAACACCATGCTAGCAAGAGTTTACAGTACAGAGGAGGTCTTGCAATTCAAATTCCAACACAAAGTTCCCCTTTTAGATATACTTAGAAAAAGAAGAGAACAGAGGAAAGGTACACAGGACTATGGTTGCAAATGGCAAAGCTGTTATATAAGGTACCACTACAGTTTTCTTTTTCACAGGTCCTGTATGTCCCTATGTCCCTCATTTTCTTTCTTTTTGATCGTGGCCACACAGCATGACACAAGTTGAGAGCCTCTTATCTTGCTGCTAAGTCCTGGTAGGAGTGTACAGTGTGTCACAGGACTCTGTGATTTTTGGCATTCTCAGCACATCTTCCCCTCACAAGCAGCAGAGAAATAAAGTGCCCCACCTGAAACTTAGTATTGAAGTAGAATGTTTTCCTTCTCCGCACAGGAGACACAAGTACAAGCCTGCCCAGCCTCAAGTAAAGATGTGAGGCTGGTTCTTCTCCCAGTCTACTTTAAATACTAAGTCTCAGAATATTCAATTGGGATCTCAACACCATCTGTAGAAGTTATTTCACTCGCCATAAAATACTGAAATGAGGACTGATAAGCAATGGGGTCTTCCAAACAAGTCTTGGTACAGCTGTACTAGAGTGGAATATTCTTTACATGTTGCACCTTGTCAAATCAAACTAGAGACAGACTTAGCCAGTGACTAAAAGATATTTTGGGGCAGGATACTGTCTCCTGGGTAATGCATCTATCTTTGTATCAAATTAAGGAGAGAAAAAATTTAATTTTTGTCTCTCCCAACAATATGTATGTTTTATGTGTAAGCTGTTAAGTCTAAGTGTGGCACTGATGCACATCTGTCTTTTTTATTTGATGAGAGTGTGATGAAGTTGGGTGGGATATTTCCCTGAACCTTGAGGTTAGATGCCTGGGTCTGGAAAGAGTGGTTCAAGAAAACTTGATTAGAAAAGTTCCTGGTGAATTTTCTAGTTCTTGTGAACCCTATCAGTATGCTGCCTTCCTATATGATACCCTGAAAAGGTACCCTGAGCTCTTAATAGGCTTACATTAAAAAATGAAGCTCCCACAGCCACTGTAAAATGACATGCCTGCATGACTAAGTAGAATTATTCTAATGATAAAGCTGTGCAAACCAAGTGCTTCTCATAATTTGCATAAATACATAAATAAATAAATAAAACAACCAAAATCTTGATGTTGTTTTCCACATTGCAGAGCACAATCTTGATTTTTAGCTATTTCATCTGGCTCAAGTATGGTTGCTTTTGTTATTCAAAATTGCTAGGCGAGCTCAGCGGCAAAAGGATATGGGAAAAAGTTACTTTTGTAGTTCTTATTGGACCTGAAGAAAAACGGGACCTGACGTCTGATGGAGAATATTCATTTTAAAGGGAAGTTTTTTAATGCACAAAATCCTCAGTGGGTGTAAGGCAGCACAGCCCCTCTGCAGCAAATGCTCATCTGAGACTACAGGCTACAGAGCACTTTTCTCTGGGCTCCCATGCTGTACCTCCCCACCTCCTGTCATGACGGCTGCACTGCTACAAGCATCAGTTCAGAACCTAGGAGATTTTGGATGTCTCAGTACATTTAAAATCCAGTTTAATCTTAGAATGTAGATGGAGGATAAACCCAAAGCTTTGTTTGATTCTTTTAAAATCTCTGGGGACTGTGTAATTCCACCAACATTTGAACAATACTAATCTGTAGAAAAAAACCAGGGGAGAAAAAACACACTTTAATTCCTCTGCTTCTGAGCATTGTGTTGAGAACGAGGCTTAAAGTCAGAGGCATGCATCCAATTTATTTGAATTTCAATTGCACTGTGTCTTTCCCATCTCAAATCTGAAAAAGCTGAGGGCATGTGAGGAGCAATGTTTCACACAGAAAAGAGTATCATACAAAATACTCATAGCTTCACAAATATATGAGCAACCCTAAGGAACTCTAAATGACTAGATCTTATTTAGCCCATGGAGAAAGAAACTCAGCAATGCTGCTCAGATATGGTGCATATTTTTCCTCAGCCTCCACAAATACCCCCACTTTAATAAGATCTTTTCTCCCCACTCTAACAGAACATTTTTGTTACCTCTCGGATATGCAGCTGTTACACACTCTGTATCCAACTCCCCACTTAAAAGCAGTGTTAGTTCTATGTCTCAAGGAAATTATAAAATCAATCTGTCTATCCTAATAAGCAAAGAAAATAATGGAAGCTTTCAAACTAATTTGCAATAGCAAAGCCAACTATTCCTTTCTCTGATGTCTCAATTAGAAGTATTCATCCCTTTGATTTCACTCTAGAAAAACTAGGAATGTGGCAGTGGGACATGAGCATATTTTATTTTACATAGGCACACATGATTTAGAAAGTAGATTTTACACACACTACCGGCGTTAGTGGCATATGTTCCTGCTAATGATTCCAGCCCTTTTCTGGAATACTCAGTCATACTCAAGTATAGTTTTAGATAGAGGACCCTGCCCAGGCACATTGGTTTGGGCTATGATCTGGGTTTGTAGTCTAATTTTGTGGCTAAAAACAGATTGTTGATACCTTAACCACTTTAACAAATCCATACGTGACAGAACTGAGCTGGACATATTGTCTATCACTGGCAGGCTTCCATAATCATCTCCCTTAAAGACAAGACTTCTCAAAATGAGACAGAAGAGAAATTTTGTCAGATGCTTACTATATTTCAACAGAGTAACGCTGCTTATCTGCATCATGCTGTCTATTCTAACATGAATAAAGTTATCTTACATCCAGCGTCTGAACATAAATTATTTCCCATTGCAAGGCTTTATGAATCATTTTAATCTCATTACTAAATAATTCAACCCCAGCTAGAGAGACATTTAGGGAATGGCCCTAGTGAAAAGTCTTTGTAGTCTTCTGTACCTATTAGACTCTGTTGCTTGAAACTGTGATTACAGCTCTGTGGAGTAAGGAGCAGATACTTCTGTCCCAGCAAAATCCTGCTCAACCTTTAGAATATGCTAATGTACACTGATTTATAGGCAGATCAAAGTGTGTGTACTAGTTTGAAAACAAACCAGTGGGAGGCACTAAGTCAGAATAACAATTTAATGGAAATTAAAGAAAAGGGGAAAAAAAAGGTAAAAGAAAACACTGTCAAACTGACAGAGTCAAGGTACAACCTGACACCCTGTTAGGCAGGGTGGTGGTAGCAGTCTGGTAGAATGGTGGCTGCAGTCCTCTGAAGCAGTGATCCTGTAGTAAAACAGTCTGCTCTTCCTCAGGAAGTCCAATGGTGGCTGTGTAGCTCCTGTCCTCTGGAAATCCAGTGGGAAGCCCGTGTCTCTGGTGTTCAGCCTCAGATTATATCCACGATGGGATGCTTGGTTCCTCCCTCTGGGCGGAGCATCTCACAATGGGGTAACGAGTCATGAGGCCAAGTGTTGATTAGGCTCATTAACAGGAGATAGTCCGGAGGGAGTTATCTCTGAGTCAGGCGGCAGGACAATGATGGGCCATTAACAGAAAGATAGTCTGGGGGGAGGAGGCAAGGAAACACTGCCC